>NC_031769.1:52248935-52332452 GCF_001522545.3 Parus major
TTGAGATGCTTGAGCACGTCCAGAGGAGGCAATGAAGCTGGTGAGGGGCTTGGAACACAAGCCCTGTGAGGAATGGCTGAGGGAGCTGGAGCTGTTTAGGCTGGAGAAACAGAGACTCAGAGGTGACCTTATCACTGTCTACAACTGCTGAAAGGTGGCTGTAGTCAGGTTGGGGTCGGTCTCTTTTTCCAGGCAGCAATTGACAGAACGAGAGGACATGGTCTTAAGCTGTGCCAAGGGAAATTTAAGATGCATACTAGGAAAAAGCTTTTGACGGAAGGAGTGATAAAGTACTGGAATGGTCTGTCTGGGGAGGAGGTGGAGTCACCATCCCTGGATGTGTTTGAAAGAAGACTGGATGTGGCACCTGGTTCCATGGTTTAGTTGACATGGTGTTAGGGCTGGGTCAGACTCGATGATCTGGAAGGTCTCTTCCAACCTAGCGATTCTGTGATTCTGAGAGATGGTTGAAGCAGGTTTGCATTTTTTGGCAGCAAATAGCTACTAGGGTGCCTGAGCCACAATACCAAAGATTATGTGTATACTGTGTGTATACTGAAATCCCAAGCAAAAACTGAAAAACTTCTTAAACCCCTAATGCAGTGGTGCTGCTGCTGTGTGGCTAAAACCAAAGTGAAAATCCAGGCAGGTGCTGCAACTGCACCTCTGAAGGGCACCATTGGAGAGTGGAGGCAGAGCTGTCCCCTCTCTGCCCAGGACTTCTGTTGAAGGCACCGTGGCTCTTTGTGGTTTTCCACACTGACCACCCAGACTACTGAACAGCTGCAAAGTGACAGCTTTGACCCCTGTCACATTTACAGATTTCCAGTCATTACATTTCAATTTGTATTTTTACTCAAGTGTGTGTTGGGGGGGGCAGGGGAGAAACAGGCTTTCCACATCCCTTTAAGATAGAAAATTATCTTGTATACTAACAGTAAGGAACACTCAACCTTTATCCAGTGCAGAAAAAATGCAAATAGTACATGGCAAGCACTATTTTACTCAAACCTAGGACTACCACCAATTATCTCAAACAGCAACATTGTGGAGAGATCCACACAAAGGAAATAACCAAGTAACTGCATCTTTCCTTCTAAATATTCTTTGTTTCTAATCAATACAACTTTTAAACCTTTCTTTCCTCTCCAAAAGAGCAGCAGCCAAATCCAGAAAGCAAATTTCCCTAGGACACTTAAACTTTATTGTACATCCATGAATTTAAAAGATGTTATTTACAAAACCAGCGCAAAACATTAGTATACAAATTGTTCAGGGTATGGTATGTAGATATCCAAATCCAAGGCAGATCCTGATTTCTGTCTGTTGACTGCTGTGATGCATCACTGAGAAGCATTTCCCACTGCATGCCAGAGGAAGAACTCTTGACTGTAAAATCATACAGCATGACACAAAATTGAAGCAGGCTTCCCAAAAGTACAGGAGTTCCGTTCACACTGATTGAATGAGAAAAATATTCTTGAAAATCATTAATTCTCTCCCTGCAGCAACTGCTTTTGCTTCCCTTAATTCTACAGCATCAATTTTGAACAAACCAAGATGGACGCTTCCTGGCTCTTTCAATGATCCGCTTGCCTTCATCTTCTTCTGTGGGTTTTTCTCCTTCATAAAGGACAACAGTCTCTACAGTCGGAGCATTAAACGGTCCTCCTTCTTTCTTGTGTATTTCCATCCGTATCAGTCGAGTTTCTTCTTTGACCTTTGCGTAACAATAGCCACAAAGCACGTGTTTCTGCTTCAAGTTTCCACATTCAGGACAAACATCTATGTTCCTCTGAAATGACAGTGGAAAACGGGAAATTGTGTAATTTGAACAGCAGCAAAAAAAAGAAACACAGAACTACTACAAATAAAAATGTTAAATTAGAGAAATTGACCTATCATTTCAAAATGTATTCTTCTATGTAACTTTTCTGTAATGTGCTACTATGTCAAATGCTTACCACTAAGAACAGTCTAAGTCATTATGCCTAATTATGTTTGGAAGACTAAAGACCTGTAGACTTGATGAGATGCACAGATAATGTAGGCCTTTTCCATTTACGTTATCTGTTCAGCCAAAATTCACATTTTGTTGGCTTGCATCTCAAGTGTCTGTTTATTAACTGTTTATTTAACCTCAGACTACTGTCACACAAGGTGAATGCACTTGTTACAAAGGATTTTAAAGATTACAGTATCTTTTAAGCTTATTTATTTAAAAGCAAAGTCCGGAGAGCTTTTACAGTCAGTACTTCCCTCTGCAATGATTCTCCAGAACAAGGGCTTTGCTGCTTACCTTTATTTCTATGAGCTTCCTGGCATTCCTCCGCCTGCAGCGGTTCACCTCGATGGTGCGCCTCTGCTTGGGCGCCGCCATCCACACGATGCTCTCCAGCAGGCTTGGCGCCTCGGCGCTGCTCTCGTCAGCGTCATTTATCCCTTGTGGAACAAGAGCCGGACCTTGCACAGCTAGGGCTGGTCCTGCAGCAGAAAGGAAAAGAGGGGATGATTGTCCCACTCTATACTGGTGCAACCTCCCCTTGAGTACTGTGTGCAGTTTTGGGCACCACAACATGAAAAGGATATAAAGCTCTTACAGAGCATTCAAAGGAGGGCCACAAGGATGGTGAAGGGCCTGGAGAGGAAGCCATACAAGAAGCAGCTGAGGTTATTTCATCTGTTCAGCCTGGAGGAGATTGAGGAGAGACCTCATCACAGCCTAAAACTTCCTCATGAGGGGAAGCAGAGAGGCAGGTATTGATCTCTTCTCTGTGGTGACAGGACTCGAGAGAATAGCATGAAGCTGAGTCAAGGGAGGTCTAGGTCAGGTATTAGGAAAAAGTTCTTCCCCCAGGGGGTGGGTGGGCACTGAACAGTCTCCCCAAGGCAGTAGAGAAAACACCGAGCCTGACAGAGTTCAGGAAGCATCTGGACAATGCTCTCAGGCACATGGTGTGACTCTTGGGGTGACCTGTGCAGGGCTGAGTTGGACTTGATGATCCTTGTGTGCCCCTTCCAGCTCACCATAATCTGTGATTCTGAGAAATAGATTCCTCAGAGCCAAGCCCCACCTACGTGCGCCCGAGGAAACACAACACGGATGCTGCCGTCACCCCCGAAGCAAGGCCAGAGCAGCGCCCCCGCCCCGCTCCCTCACTGACCCCCGGGCCGCGTTCTCCTGCCCCAGCACCCTCCCTCCCTCCACCCTTCATAGGTAAGCCGAGTCTCTCAGCCCCGACGCCGCCCTCTCACAGAATGGATGCCGTTGGAAGGGACCTCTGAGATCATCTATTCCAAACCCTTCCCAAGGCAGGAGACACAATAATGCGCCCAGTTCCTTCAGCTGGGCGGAGAAGAGGCCGGGACCTACCCCAGGGCGGTCTCTGGCCTCCGAAGATATCCGGCCAGAGGCCACGCTCCAGCCGCCCCCAGCAGCGCTGGAGCAAAGCGCGAAGCCGCGGCAGCGGAGAGCGGACCAGCACCAGCACCGCCATAACCCCACACCGCCCCACCGAACTCTCGGGGGGAGGTGTCCCTGTTCCTGAGCCTTCTGGGAAACCGAGTGCCCGCAGCCTGTCACGACATTGCAGAGAGACAGGACAGGACTCCAAGTCCCAGCATGCACTAGTTACAAGGAAGGCGGGGCGGTGGAGGGCGAATGGAGGACTCATACTCCCAGCATGCCTCACGGCTCGCCTCTCCACCAACCATATCCCGGCACGCTCAGGAGCTCGCCACCTCCCCGCCAATCAGCGCTCTCGCTGTGCCTTCTCTTCGGGAGCGGGAGCGGCGTCCGCGCCTGCGCCGAGGAACCGGCGCGGGGAGCGCAGGGGCTGGTGCCAAAATGGCGGAGCGCGGCTACAGCTTCTCCCTCACCACCTTCAGGTGCCGGGGTCGGGGCGGCTGTGGGCTCAGGGGCAGAGGCGGGCGGGCTGCCGGGCCAGTGGGAGAACGGCGCGCAGCCTGAGCGGAGCGCCCTGCCGGCGGCGGCAAGGCAGGACCGAGGGGGCGCTTTGCAGAGTCATTGGGCCTGCGAGCGCTGGGGGGCAGCGGGGGCTGGATCTGCATAGGAGTGACGGGCGTGGGGAGAGCGGCGGGGATCAGGCGCCCGAGGGGGACACGCAGCTGCCCAGAGGCTTCCCGAAGGGCGGTGGGGAGGGTTCTGCGTTCCGCCTGGTGCCTGTCGCTGACCTCGGGCCCCAGTGCGGGCGCCGCTTGTGTCTTCTCGTTGCTGTGAGACAGAGCTGAGTAGGACCATGTTAAAGTCTGTCTTGACACTTGTAGTGCTTTACAGCGAGTGCTTGGCTTAGCAAACTCGGGGTCTCCGCACACACACTATAGGCTGGGGAATAATTCTGTGATTCTGAGCTAATTGGAAATGTGTGATGATAGCTGAGCTGTGGTGTCCTGAGGGCTTGCTTCAGAGCAAGGTTTGCAGATGCGGGAATGAGTGAAGCAGATGAGTTTTAAAATAGTTTGTATTCCTTCCTGCTACACTCGGCAGTCGCTGCTCTCCTTGCACTTGGTGTTGTGCACAGCCTGAATGTGGAATGATGGCATGCACAGAGTGAATCTGCTATTGGAGTGGTGTCTGTTGGGGTGTTGCACTAATACCTAGACTGAAGATTAATTCAGAGTGAGGGAAATTACCTTCCATTCATTTCTTGAAAATAGTGAAGTATTCAGACCTATGCTGCATATAGAAAAAAGAAAAACCAACACAAGGACCTTTATGCTGCTCGTGGTGAAGTGTCCTCTTAATCTCAGCGGAAAGTCACGCTGTGTAATTGCAAAATGGATTGCTGAAGGCTTGTTGCAGTTGAGCAAATGAAGCAGTTTGCAACCTAAAATGATGAAAAAAGTGTTCTTAATGGATGGAAGCAGCCCAACATGCTCATTATGGTCAAGTAGATTGAATTCTTTATTAGCCTTCAGAAATTGTTTCCTAAGGGAGTTACAAACTTTTTGTATTTTAAAGAAGTACTACGTGCTTGGAATTATTGTTCTGATTTGTTATATTCTGTAGTGGAAAAACCAGAATTACTACTTTGTCACCCTTATACCATGTTTCCTCAGTGTATAAATGACCGCACTGATTGATTATTGCTTGCTTTGTTTTCTTCATCTAAGCACTAAGAGTTACATAATATCCTATTTTACTTCTGCAACTATTAAAGCAGCCTGTCTGAAATACAGCCTAGAGAATAGATCCACTTACAAAATCACTTGCCCAGTGAGTGGCTGTCTCTGGTGTCCTTTTTCTAGCAATGGAGAATGGATCCCCTGCACCACCCTCCTTCTGAATAAGTTACTTTGTAATTTATTTTGCTTGACACCTGTATCTCTATTCTGATGATTCTGCATCCCTTACCAGAATAAAGTGGGTGGTTAAAACAAAATGCAGGAATACTGGGGACTGGAATGGGAGTTGTTGCTGTCTTGTGCCATTAACCTCATGTGCTTGTCAGTCAAAAAACATAGCTGTGTTTTGCTGGTTCTTTTCAGCAGTGAGTGTTAGTGTCTTGAAAGCTTTCAGAAACCACACATACAATGTAATTTCAATGGAAAGTCATGACATACCCTGAAGATTTTTCCCACTGAGTGGAAAACTTTATTTTGCATCTTCCTTTTTAGTCCTTCTGGAAAGCTTGTTCAGATTGAATATGCTTTGGCTGCAGTAGCTGCAGGAGCTCCATCAGTTGGGATTAAAGGTATGTCCTAAAAAATACTTTACTGACAGATTTAGGATTTTGACTGTTTTCTGAGAGAACTAAACCAGTTTGGGTCATGTACTTTGTATCGGTTCTTTGGATTGGATCCTTCTTTTTTTTCTGTTACATATTTTGTTACTCTTTCAGTGGATTTTCACATGTTTTAAAAGGTTTAATGTTTCCTGGGGTACTTTTTATGGGTGATTTTGGAGACATTCAGCTGGTGTAAGTAGATGTTTGGTACTGAGGGTTTTTTGAGTGTTCCTGTCCTTATATATAGAAATAACACAAAAAATTTACTTAGATTGCTCAATTATTTATGTTATACAGAATCTTTAGAATGGAATTATGATATGCTTATTTAAAAAGAAATAATGTGTTAGGTGTATTCATCAAAGTATCTCTGTTTAACCTGATAGTAAGCTTGAATGGCTTTTAAAAAGAGAGGAAGATTTTTTTTTTACAGTTTAATAAGCTTATTTAGTGTTTTGACTGCTAATTTTAGTTTAATTTTTAAAGAAACTTTTTGTTCTTTTTCCAGCTGCAAATGGAGTGGTGTTGGCAACTGAGAAGAAGCAGAAATCCATTCTGTATGATGAAAGGAGTGTCCACAAAGTAGAACCAATTACCAAACACATAGGTTTAGTGTACAGTGGTATGGGTCCAGATTACAGGTATTAAAACAATTTGTTTTATTTCCATTTAGATGCATATTCATACAAGAAGTTTAAGTAACAGGTAGCAATTAGCTGTTTCTTTCTAGAAGTGTGTCAGAATACTGTATTGCACTGTAAATCACGTTCACTTGCAGTTTTTCTTAATATATTCATTAACTTGTCAAATAATCTTGTATCTAAAGAATGAAAGCAGTGTAATTCAACCTTACTTTAAATATTTCAGCAATTACTTGGTTGATAAAGATAACTCAGCATGGTCTTGTGTTCTTACATTGATGTTATGCCAGATGTAGAACTCCTGAATAGATAATCATTACTATGAGTTTTCAGTTCTAGTTGGAATATTTTTTTGACATAGTACTTTTGTCTTTGTTTTCAGAGTACTTGTGCACAGAGCTCGGAAGCTGGCCCAGCAGTATTACTTGGTTTATCACGAGCCCATTCCAACAGCTCAGCTAGTACAGAGAATTGCTTCTGTGATGCAGGAGTACACGCAGTCTGGGTACGTGCTGCAATTGAGGAGTTGCTTAGAAAGATTGTGTTGTTTAAATGTAATGAGTAACAGCTAGCCAGTGATTGGAGTTTTTGTGGAAAAAGCAGTTTTTCAGTGGAGAATGTGCACAGAAAGTATGTCAGTGGGAGGAGCACTGGCTGGGAGTGGGTGAGAATGGGTCTTACGAATATCTTTCACAAAAACATGTCAGCCAAGGCAGGACACTTTTGGTTTTGTTCTGTTGGTTGACTTGTCCTCATTACAGCCCTGGTCTGGGGAGAAGACGAACACATCCAAATGATTAGTCACCTTTGACTTTCACTGGATAATTTATTGTGTTTTGTTTGCCTGTAGTGGTGTTCGTCCCTTTGGTGTATCACTGCTAATATGCGGCTGGAATGAAGGGCGGCCGTATTTATTTCAGTCAGATCCATCTGTAAGTACCTCACACTTTTAAGTTTTGCTGCTCTGACAAGACCTGTGAAACTTCGCATGTGTTCATGAAATACTTTCTGTGATGAGAATAATAATACAAGGCTAGAATGAGAGATAATTTCAGCAGTCAAAATGGATCATTGATCATTTTGAATGGAGTCAGCCTGCCTCATTCTCTGCTTACATGTTCCTGTACTGCTTGTGGGATGGCAGCTGTTTGTGAGGGAGATGATCCCTTTCCATACCTTCCCACCTAGTTGATAATGCCAGCAAAAATGTCATTCTGCAACAGCTACTTGGAAAAAAGAAATTGACTGTTTATACTGCTCCTAACTAAATGGAAGTTAAGCCAAAACCCGTTGCATTGTGAAATGTAGCACATGTGCTTTGGTATTTAATGATGGTGGTTAATTTAAATGAGTTTATTTGCTGGGTTTGCACTGCACTTCAGAAAACCTACACTTTGATGCATGTATGAGGTGCAGTCCTTCAGATGAAAAAATGAGGTTATTGTAGTGATCATTGCAACTTCCAGTGGTTTGAATTACCTGATGCTCCAGTGTAAAAAGCAAAATGCAGATGACTTGTTCAAAGCAGTTTGATTGAGGCATAGAACTGCTGCTGATGGTCTTCATGCCAGAGGAGGGAATAGAAGCAATGACTAGTATCTTGGTAATAGTGAACATAAAGCAGATGTCTGATTTGCAACAAGTCACTTACATTACTTTATCGTCAAAAAGAAGAATATGTGGGGTGAGCCTCAATAAAGATTTGAATGTACACTTTCTCAAAGACAAACATACCATTTCTGTTTAAGGAATCCCAAATCAAAACTATGCTAATGACTTACTAAATGCATCTTTCAAAGTAGTGGGAGAATGAAAATAAGTGGGGCCCAATACATGTTTTGTACAGTTTTCACAGTATATGTTTCTATATAAAATTAGTCTCAATATGATCCAAAATTGTCTCCTGTAGTCTCAGAACACTAAGTATTTTCATAATTGCTTCTGTACTTTTTTACCAAGTAATTGAATACATAGTATTTCACTAAGTTACACAAAACAATTCAATCAATAGATTGTTGCTTTTACAGGGAGCTTATTTTGCCTGGAAAGCAACAGCAATGGGAAAAAATTACGTCAATGGGAAAACATTTCTTGAGAAAAGGTAATGTATTTGATAACTCTGAAAGGATACTGTGTTCTGTTTGGGTTTCCTATAAAATAGCCAGAGTTTAAAAAATGCCCTCTTTTTAAATTGTAAGAAGAAAGTTTTAAAATACCGAAGGTGTGATGCTTCCACTGTACTTGTTTCCACGTGCACAGGAACTTTGTTTTACTTAAACTCCAACTTTTGTGTTTATGTAGTGTTACTTGAGTGCAGTAAACATTATATTAAGCAGATTTGCAGCAATGTTAGCAGTGTCAGTAGGAAAAGCAGGGATTTTTTAAAAAACAAATAATAACTTTGACTATTAATGCCGCTCTGCTTACAAATAATATTTGTATGAGAAACAAAAAGATTTTAATAGTTTTGGGGATTTTAGAGACTCCGGGATTATTAAAGTTTGTAGAGGTTTTTGTCCTATACTGAAATAAATTAATGTCTGTTTACAGATACAATGAAGATTTGGAGCTTGAAGATGCCATTCATACAGCTATCTTAACACTAAAGGTTAGCAAAGTATTTAAGAAAGAAGTTTCTTATGTCTTCACTGATGTGATTTGCTGAACTATATATTTTTTTTTTAATAGGAGAGCTTTGAAGGGCAAATGACAGAAGACAACATTGAAGTTGGCATCTGTAATGAAGCTGGTTTTAGGAGGCTCACTCCAACTGAGGTTAAGGACTACTTGGCTGCAATAGCCTAGTAGAAACTGAGGTAGACTCTGTGGTCCACACAAAGGTCTTTTTAATTTTGGCTACTTAAATGTTTTTCTTTGCAGTTTTTGCATACTTATTTCTACATGGTTTGTCTGAGAGATTTTTTAAACATCATGGGTGCAAATACAACGGTCCTTGATATTGTAATACATGGAATCTTGTTAAAGATAATTCTTTCCCTTGATACACAAAATACTGTACAAAATGTAAAGTTATAGTGACAGCTTGAAAAAGGCTAAAGAATAAAATCAAAGGCCATTGTTTTGGGGGAAGGTGTCTGTGTGTCTTTTCAATTCTAGCTTTTTTATCTACATAAAGCTTAGTTTTAAGTATCCTTATTGTTGAGGAAACAGTTTTTCATATACATCCAAGATGAACTTATGTCCAGCCTTCTTCTAAAGATTTAAATGTTGAGTGACAGGATAATTTTTTCACTTTGGAATATTGTTTAAATGTTAATTAATCTCCAGAAATAGTTTTATGTGGTGCAAGAGATCATGTACTTTGACAAGGGGCAGGAAATTTCAGGTGTGTACTGTGATCTGATTGAGCCTCTCTGCTTTTGACCCTCCTGGTCTTTGTTTCACAATAACTTGTTTTACTTGAGTTATTTTCTTGGCCCTAGAAATTACACTTTTTCAATCTTGAAATATTGTTAGGAAAAGTAGAAGTAGTAACTCTTACTGAAAACTAAATGCATTTATCACCATCAATAAAAATCAGTGGGATTTACAAAACAGAATGAGAGTATGTAATGTAATTACTTTATCCCTTGAATTGTGCTAAAGTATTTTCCAACTTGCAAGATAATTCTAAAGATGTAATGAAAGGAGCATTTAATTTGTGCACCATAACTGTTACAGATGTCATTGTGTGAATGTATCAATACATTTGTTACATGTGTAGAGTCATTCAAGCCATAAAGACCTACATTTACCACAAAAGAAATGAGATAAATAGACCTTTTTTTTTTTTTTCTTTTTTTTCCAGCAGAAATGATCTGGTCTGCCACCATTTAAGTTACTGTTTTCAGATGTTATATTTTTTAAGCAATCTGATTGTTAAAATGTTGATAATGAACTGGGAGTGGTAGCTGGGTCAGTCTGCTTGTGCATACAGCTAAGGATGTAGGCGGGCAGGTCCCACGTCAACCAGCCATAGCTAATGAAGGAAATACAGAATACAAGTAGAAGGTAGTGTATAAGCTGATTGACCTGTGGTTTCTAATGTCTGTCTTCTGATGGTTTGTTATCATCAGGTGAATAAGAATTTCTGAAGCATGCCATAAATGAAATTTTATTTCCTAATGTCAGAAATAAAAGCTCTGTCCAAAAGGTTCATTAAGAGTTCTGCCAGATCACTTTTTGAGTATTTTACTCTGAGAACCAGGCCATACTCTGATTCTTATTCTAGAGAAAAATAAAACAACTCAGATGTGAAACTGAAAGCTTTATATTGCTGCATCTTTGGTTTAGAATATTTATGCACACATAGTTTTTTAATGCTGTATAAATATTCAAGAATTTTCTACATGCAAAAATGTGTGTAGGTACTTCAGAAATTGACTGCAGTGGTTTAGTTTCCTCTGCTAATAGAAACAGTTGATGAACAAAGAACACTGTATGAATGATAGTTGAAACTAGAGCAAGTTTCAAACTATGGTAAACTGCTCCTTGTTTTGTGTTAAAGGGTATGAGTAGGTCTATGTGGTCTACTGCCAGTGGTTTTCACTTTGATGAGCCAAGCTGGTGACTGTTTTTACACTGTTAAGAACTAAGTCCCAAATTATACTTGGTGTAATTTGGAAACAAAATGCATAATATTTTGAATTCAGGATTTATTTAGAGTATTGGATAATTTTCTCAGTGGTAGTCAGCTGGACCTTGATATTATGTTTCTCTGATGAGGAAGGTGGTGTTGTTTTAAGTGCAGGGATCTTTTTTTAACTGCATGTCTAGAATAGTAGCTAAATGTTATTTACTATTTAAAGGGAGATCTTTAAATTGCAGAGAACTAAGTAACATTTTTCCATTTAAATTTTAAGGAAATAGTATTTTTAACTTGAAAATATATTTCTTAAATAAAATCTCTTCAGGAGTGAGCAGTACTGGTGCATTGGACTACCAAATTATATGGTGATTGTGCTAATTTTTAAGAAGTGCATCCTTTAGTTGCATGAGATTAGCTTTTTTTAACATATTTTGTAGAAACTGCATAAAGGGGTCAAGGTGCAATGACAAACACTGTTCCTTTGTGAGAAATGACAAATTCAGGCTTGATTACTTCAGCTTACTGTGAACTATAACTTTGTGTAATTTAACTTGTTCCTCCTAATGCAGTTATCTGAAAGAAGCAAAAGGCACTCATCACTTGAAGCATGTAATGTTGATTTGCTTATCCTGGAAGAGAGTCTTCTCCAAGGTCCTCAGGATAGTGTGACACATATGATAATTGGGCTTTATTTAACATATGGGATTGGGATCTGAGAACAGTAACTTCATTTAATGAAGTTATTACTTTAAGTCACAGAATCACAGAATGGGTCAAGTTGACATCTGGTCCAAACTCCCTTCTCAAGCAGGATCATCTCAGAGCAAAGGGCACAGGATTGTGTTTAGATGTTTCTTGAATAGCTCCAGTGGGGGAGACTCCACAACCTCTCTAGGCAGCCTGTTCTAGTGTGCTGTCACCCACAGTAAAGGACATACAGGTGCAGTAAGCCCCTTACAACTTGCTTTGGCTTACTGTTGCTTTCCAGATCTTGTGAAATCATTCAGACAAGTAGAGATCATCCCTCCCTGCAAGAACTGCCAATCAGAAGCCAAGTCTCTCCCTACTAAGGGAGTAGTGCTGCATGGAGACGAGTGGGACCACAGCTATGTCTGCTGCATGGAGGCAGGCAGCAATTTGGGGTAAATGTTGGGGGCACTTGCTCACATATTCACAGAATGATTTAGTACAGCCCTTTTTTCTTGTCTAAATGTAATGGACCCAGCGTGCACAGATCCAGTATGATCCAACATGCATGGAGGTTGCTGTTACTTCTCCAGTGAAATTAAAAGTCCTAATTTGTCTCTGACCTGTGTCTGTTCCCATTACTCTGTGCTACTGCAGCCTCACAGTGAATATTGTGTGCTGTTTTGAGCACCACACAAGATACAAAGGTTGAGAGCACCCAAAGTGCGGCAAAGATACGGTGAAGGGTCTTGACGGGAAGCTGTACGAGGAGCAGCTACGGTCACTCGGTCTGTTCATCCTGCAGGAGACCGAGTACAAGCCTCGTGGCACTTACAACTTCCTGGAGGGGAAGAGGAGGGGCAGACACTGATCTCTGTGGTGACCAGCGGATAGGTCCGAGGGAGTGGTCTAGAGCTGTGTCAGGGGAGGTTTAGGTTGGATAAGAAAAAAGTCCTTCACGCAGAGGGTGGTTGGGCACTGTAACAGGCTCCCCAGCCCCAATCCTGACACAGTTCAAGTGGTTTTTAGACAACACTCAGGCACACGGTGTGACTCTTGGGGCTGTCCTGGGCAGGACCAGGAGTTGGACACAACTCCTGGCCCTTGTGAGTTCCTTCCAGCTCAGAATATTTATTCTGAGATTGCGTCTGACCTGATGTAATGCATTTCGCCCTTGAAGGTTTTCGCGATAACCCGCGGGCACGCTGGGGAGCGGAGCCAGGCCGGGCGGGCTGCGGCCGGCGGAGCGAGGCGGGTGGTGCTGCTGTCCCCGCCCGGCGGCCCCGGGGGAGGTGCCGGGCTGGGCCGAGCCGCGGACACGCCACGCCAGCCCGGGGCGAGGGCTGTGGCCGGGGAGCTGTGAGTACGGGCTGCGGGGACTGGCGAAAGGCGGCGGCCCCGGGGGAGGAAGCGGAGCCGGGAGCCCCGGAGAGGCGAGGCGGGCCCGAGCACATCGCGTCCCGGCAGTGACTGGGGGACGGGGAGAACGGGAGGGACGAGGGGCGGCTTTTCTCACCCGCCCGCTCCGCCGGGACCGGCGTGTGGGTGGAGGGTGAGGCCGGGGGCGGCCGGGCGGCCGAGCCGGGCTGGGGCGAGCGCTGAGGGCGCCGTGCCCTCACCCGAGATGGCGGCGCGGCCTCCCCGGCGGGGCGAGCACGTGAGGGCGGAGCGGCGGGAGGAGAGGGCCGGGCCGGGCCGCGGGCGGGAGGGGCGACCGGCGCCGGCGATCCCCGCCCAGGGGAGATCGGGCCCTGGGGCGAAGGCAAGGGACTGTGTGTGACCTTGTGGTTGATAGTGGCGCCACTGCGCAGGTCTTGTTCTGAAAAACTAGTTGCGTCTGTGGTTTTATTGTCACTGCAACCCTTGATTTACGCTGTGTTTTGTAGCGTGTGGGTGTGTAGGAGTCGCAGCTGCTGTGGGGACAGGTGCCTAATTACTAATCGTGAGGTTTAAGTCATTGCGTTACATGCAAGGATAAGCTTGTGGCAGTGGCAAAGACTTCGAGGTGGAAAGGCTGATTTTTCTGGCCTCCTCGTTGAAGAGGTTTGGTAAGTCGTGTCGAAGGCATCAGGAAGGCACGTGAAGAAGCAAGAGGAGATGTTGCTGATGCTGGATGTGAACCAGATCAGTATCACTTAATGCTGGCCGTGTTTCCACTTGGACGTAGGGCTGGGGAAGTTCCCACTGTCTGAAGGCAGGCCACTGAGTTGCACTGGCAGAGCCTGTTGTAGGACCAGGCTGTATCCTGTTTCTCCTTTTCAGTTGGAGTTTCATTTGTCTTGTCCTTTAATACCAGTTTACTTAAACATGCGGGTTAGCTAAGAATTATAGGAAGAATTACAGTGTACTACCTTGTAGTCAAGAGTCAAAATTTATTAATTTCACTATTCATAGTTCTTACTGTTTTAAATATGCTATTGTTTGGTGTAGAATGAATCCTACATTTTCAAAGCACGTATTCGATAAAGAAATTCTTACAATGCTTTCCTCAAGGAAGGCCTACTAAAGTAATACAGATGTGAAGGAATAGATTTATCAGATGCAATCCAGTAAACCTCTTAGCAGAATTAAAAAACATAGCAACTTTAGCATATTATGAATCATAGTCCATCATGAGGCTGTGTAATAGAAACATACAATTGTTTGGGTTGGAAGGGACATTAAAAATCATCTAGTTCCATCCCTAGTGCTGTGGGCTGAGAGACCTTTTACTGTGGTGCCTTTTACTAGACGAAGTTGCTCCAAGCCCCATCTAACCTGACTATGACTGTGACCACTTATGGGATGTGGCGTCCACAGCTTCTCTGGGCAGTGTGTCCCAGTGCTTCACCACCCTCTGAGGGGTTCATGCACTGAGTTGAACAGTGTAGGTTGAAAGCTGGGTGTATGTAAGCATGGTGGGTAGCTTTTAATTTTAGGGGTGTGATGAGAGGGAGAAGCAGGATTTGCTTATGGCATTAACTGTATTGCTAATTTTGCTCTGGATGGCAGCTTTTGCAAATGAGCTGTGAGAGTTAATATCCCTCTAAGTGGCTCAGTCTCTTATGTGGCAGGTGGAAGGGAACCACAAGTGTGCAAAATCTGTGTGTAGACTTGAGTGCTGCCTAACTGAGAACTGGGGTCTTTTGAGGCTGTAGGTTGGATTGCTAAAGGTGAAGGAAAGTAATTGAACTCAACACCGGGACTTTGTGTTGAGGTTCCAGTTGCTTGTGCTTTATAGTAGCTGTTACACTGAAGTCTACTGGAGGGCTGGAGTGTATACTGTTAGAAAGAACTCTTTTGACTGTCTTTGTTCTTGGCCATGCAATAACAATCTTCTCCTTTGTTCTCACTTGACAGGAATAATGTTTCCAACATGTCTGTGCAGTCGCTGCTTTGTGAAAGAATTGCTGTTGCCAAAGACTTGATTAAGAGAGCAGAAGCCCTTTCCAAGTCCCAGAAAAGGAGAATAGAAGGTGGGGCAAAGCTATGTAGCAAACTGAAGGCTGAGCTAAATTTCTTACACAAGGTGGAGGCAGGGAAAGTGGCCATTAAAGAATCCCATCTGCAGAGTACAAACCTTACCCACCTCCAAGCCATTATTCAGTCAGCAGAGAACCTGGAGGATGTTGTCAGTGTCCTCCATGTCTTTGCTTACGAGGACAGGTTTGGAGACAAACAGACACTGGTGGTAGATGTCGTTGCAAACGGAGGTCACACGTGGGTGAAGGCCATCGGTCGTAAAGCTGAGGCCCTGCATAACATCTGGCTGGGAAGAGGCCAGTATGGTGACAAAAGTGTCATTGAGCAGGCAGAGGATTTCCTGCAAGCAAGCCATCAGCAGCCAGTGGAATACAGCAATCCCCACATCATCTTTGCATTCTACAACAGCGTGTCCAGTCCTATGGCAGAGAGGCTCAAGGAGATGGGAATATCTGTGAGAGGAGACGTTGTTGCTGTGAACTCACTGGTAGAACCATCTGCAGAAAACGAGCATCTTAACACCAGTGAATCAGATGAAGAAGGCCCTGAGCTCCTGCAGGTGACCAGAGTAGACCGGGAGAATTTAGTGGCCAGCATTGCTTTCCCTACCCAGATCAAAGTAAGCGTCTGCAATAGAGTTAATTTGGACATCACTACCTTAATAACCTACGTCTCCGCGCTGAGCTATGGTGGCTGCTACTTTGTCTTCAAAGAAAAAGTGCTGACAGAGCAAGCAGCCCAAGAAAGAAGGGAGAGAGTCCTGCCTCAGCTGAAGGAATTCATGGAGGGAAAAGAGCTCTTTGCCTGTGAATCTGCTGTCAGAGATTTTCAGTCCATCTTGGAAACACTGGGAGGACCTGGGGAGAAAGAGCGAGCTGCATTGCTTGTTGAAAGAATTCATGTGGTCCCAGATCAGCCTTCTGACCGTGCCTTAGGACTTGTGGCTAGCTCAAAAATCAACAGTCGCTCTCTAGCCATTTTTGGGACAGGAGACACTTTAAAAGCCATCACCATGACTGCAAATAGCGGGTTTGTGAGGGCAGCGGCAAACCAGGGTGTCAGGTTCAGTGTTTTTGTCCATCAGCCACGAGCACTGACAGAAAGCAAGGAATCTTTTGCCACACCTCTACCAAAGTGCTGCCCATCTGATAATGGAGTATAAGTTATTAAATGAGTTAGTAATGGAAATACTGCAGGTACTGCAGTTGAGGCGTTTGGAGAAACAGAAGAATCATAGCAATACAGTTTTTGGGAGTGTATCGATGATGACAGCAACTAGCAGTGGAAGAGCTCCTTAAGGGACTGGTAATATCTTTATTCCTTTCTTGAGGTTATGTTTTGTCCAGCTGACTGTTAATTTATTCACTAAAATAATAAGAATTCAATGAAAATTGTTAACTGGCTTACAATGTATTAATTGTATCCATCCCCATTAAAAAGTTCAGTTAAAGCACAGTTACTGACCTGCTCTTGTTATTTTTGTCCGCTTCAGAGAGGTAACATTCATCATCTTAGATGACTTTGGGCTTGACTTACATGGAGCTTAAATATTTCTTTCCCCTATTCTATTCAACCTTATATTTGGTTGATTCAGTGGGATCTTGTGCAGGGTCCTATGCCTTTTTGGGAGTGTGATGTTCCATGAAGATGCAACTAGTAGCCACAAATAGAAACCAGCTTAAGCCTTCCACGTCTTACTGAAAAGAACCTCTACATGTATACCATGGTTAGATTGAAATGGGAAACAGCTTTAAAATTCCTGGAAGAATCAGTTGAAATTGAAGTTTATTTGCAAAAACATGCAAATAATTTTTTATTATTCATACGTTATACATAATGCATATTAATATGTTGTGGCTCTTGGGCTAAACTGGACAGCCAGTGGTAGCAGACCAAGGAGGCACATCCACTTCACTTTTCTCTTAGCCTTTGTCTAAATGCAGTCTTGCTGGTTGTAAAGCCCAACTCAAAGCTTCAGATAACAGAATCCTAAACTGAGCCAGCGCTCAGTTTTTGATATTAGCACGCTCTTTGCTGAGGACTCATGGTAAACTTGAATCTGGCTTTGTTGCATGTGGATTACCTGAAACAAAGCCTCAGTGAGGTCCTTCAGTGTTGGAGTGATGGAGGAGATTTGCAGGGTATGTTTTTAAATCCTAGTTTGCACTGTAGTATAGAGAAGCTTTTTTGCTGGTGGTGGAATTGCTCTTTTTATTCAAAGTGTAGAATAAACAACTATTTTGCTGTATTTTTTCTTCCCTTTTTCTTTGCCCAGCAGAGATTTGCTGTTGTAGTAGTCTTTATAATGTTTTCTTTTGGGTTTTTTTTTGTTTTTTCTGAATGCTGTAATGATAGCACTTGCTGTTTGATACTAGTTTTCATCAGTTTCCTAGTGGAAAATTTTGAGATGTCACAGTGAAGCTCTGAGCCCCAAGTTTAACATTTTTATCAGGTCAGTGAAAGAGATATCCACTGAATATATTATAGGCTGTTGTTCAACACAGTTCATTATTAATTAGCTTAATAGTTCAGGCAAAGAACTTTCTCTTGAACATACACTCTAAATTTCTTTCTACAGTACAATGTGCCTGCAGTGCTGCCCTTAGCCATAAGCTCAAACCATATCTTTCTGGTCCCCAGCACTGACTCAAAGATACTGGAATGCCAGCAAGACCACTCTGCATGCCTTGTTCAGCTGAGTAAGATGAAGTCCCAAGGGACAGAAGTGTACTACTTCTTGATGGGATTCTTGGTCTGCTCTTACTATGCCTGTAGAGTAAAATGTTGGTGTGGAACTGGATTTTGGGCTTGCTGCTTCAGCATCCAGTGTAGTTTTTCAGTTCCTCCTTGGTGAGTTCTAACAAAACATCTAGCTCATTCCTACAGTCTAACACAGTGTAATGAAACCATGGCAAGATTCATCCCCCACTGTAGCCATAAATTTTCTTGAAAGTTCTTATGAAGGGAAAAGAGGACCAGCACAATGAAACAATAATAAGTTGGCTGTGCTGCAGAAATGCAAGTCTGCCTTAGTAGTTAACAGCACAAGCTTCACCATGTGGGAGCTTTGGGAAATAGTAATCTATCATGGTGTCAGGGATTTACCAGACACAACCAGAGATGTCTGAAATGTTACAAACAGCTGGAAGAAAAGTACCTTTCATTTCTGCCATGAGAGCTCTTACTCTGGACACCTGCGTGATGTCTTTCCTCTGCAGTAGGTGTGGGAATAGGGCTTGGGGAGGCCAACTGTCTAAAGAAAAAAAGAAAAAGGAAAACTGTGTGTTTCAAAATTGTGTTTCTGTTTTGAATCGTATGTCCAGATAAAAGGCACAGGAAACCTCCCAGTTAATGATTTATGAACAAATAACCTGGGAGAGAGGGGTTCTTTTTGTTTGCAGCTCAGAGCTGTAGAAGTTGAGGTTCCAAAAGACAGCTTACTATTTCATAGATTCACAAAACGTTAAGGGGTTGGAATGGACCAATTATCTAGATCATCTAGAACCAATCCTGACTGCCATGGGCAGGGACACTTCCCACTAGACCAGGTTGCTCAAGGTCTTATCCAACCTGGCCTTGAACACTGCCAGGGATGGGGCATCCGCAGCTTCCCTGGGCAGTCTGTTCCAGTGTCTCACCATGCTTGCAGTAAAGAAATCCTTCCTAATATTTAACCTAAATTTTACCTCTTTCAATGTGTACCCTTAACTCCTTGTCCTGTCATTGCAGTTCCTGATAAGGAGTCTCTATCTTCGCTGTAGGTTCCTTTCAGACACTGGAAGGTTGTCATCAGGTCTCCATGCAGCCTTCTCCAGGCTGAACAGCTCCAACCTTCTCAGCCTGTGTTCATAGGGGAGGAGCCCTTACCAGCTTTGTGGCCTCCTTTGGACTTGCTCCAACAGCTCCATGTCCTTCTTATGTTGAAGACACCAGAACTGTGCACAGTGGTTCAGGTGGGATCTCCCATGAGCAGAGAAAAGGGGCAGAATCACCTCCTTTGACCCACGTTCCTTGTGATGCAGCCCAGGATTTGATTGGCTTTCTGGGCTGTGAGCACACACAGCTGGCTCATGTGGAGGTTTTCAGCACCTGCCACCCCCTGTCTTTCTTAGCAGGGCCTTTCTCAATCATGTCTCTGCCCAACCCATTGGTGTGTCTGGGATTGCCATGACGCAGGTGTAGGACCTTACACTTTGTTGAACCTCATGAGGTTTGCATTGGCCCCTGGGTGGTATTATCCCTTCCCTCCATGGTGTCTACTGCACCACAGGGCTTGGTATTGTCAGAAAATCTGCTGAAGGTGCACTTGGTCCCCCTGTCCATGTTGTCAGTAAAAATGTTGAAGAGCTCCAGTACCAATCTCTGAGGGACACCACTCATCACAGGTCTCCATGTGTGGCCACTGACCACAGCTGTTGGTGTGTGGCTATGCAGCTTTATCCACAGAGTGGTCCATCCATCAAATCTCTGCTTGTCCAATCTGGAGACAAGGATGTTTTGCAGGAATGTAAAACATTTTGCATTTAATCCAGCTAGACAATGTCAGTTCCTCTGCCTCTGTCCACCAACACTGTAGCCCTGTCATGGAAGGTCAGCAGATTAGTTAGGTGTGATTTTCCCCTTGTAAAACCATTTTGGCTGTTACCAGTCATCTCTTTGTTGGCCAGGTACCTTAGCATGGTTTCCAGTAGAACCTGCTCCATGACCTTGCCTGGCACAGAGGTGAAACTGACTGGTCAGTCATTCCCCAGGTCTTTTGCTTTCCCCTTTTTAAAAACGGAGGTTACATTTCTCTTTTTCCCATCATCAGGGACTTCATCGGACTGCCATGATTTTTAAGAAATGATGGATAGTGGCTCAGCAACTTTGTCTGCCAGCTCCCTCAGGACCCATGGATGATCCTTATCCTGTCCTGTAGACTTGTACACACTCTCAAACTGGAGATGGTCTCAAGCCTGGTCCTTTCCTACAGGGGGCTCAGGGTCTTCATCCTCCCAGTCCCTGCATCTGCCTTTCATGACTTGGGTGGCATGGCTGGAACACTTGCCATTGAAGACAGAGGCACGGAAGTTCTTGGGAACCCCAGCCTTCTCTTTGTCTGGGGTAGTCAGGTCTCCCTTTTCCTTCTGGAAAGGGCCCACATTAGCTCAGTCTTTCTCTTGCTTGCAATGTGTCTATGGAGGCCCTTCCTGTTATCCTTAATATCTCTGTCCAGACACAATTCTAACTAGGCCTTGACTTCTCTAACCTTGCCCCTAGCTTCTGATACTTTTCCCACTCTTTTCAGGCTCTCTGTCCTTGTTTCCACTTTCTGAAATCTTCTTTTTTTTGCTTTGAGTTTACACAGCAGCTCCTTATCCATAGAGGCCTCCTGGTGCTTTTTCCCAATCTCCACCTGGTTGAAGCACCTTGCTTCCATGCTTGGAGGAGGTGATCCTTGAAATTCAGTCAGCATTCTTGAACCCTTCTGCTTTCCAGAGCTCTAGCCAATGAAACTCTACCAAAGAGGTCCTTGGAGAGGCTAAAGTCTGCTCTTCTGAAGTCCAGGGCATTGAGCTTTCTGTGTGCCCCCCCTTGCTATCCTCAGGATCATAAACACCATCTCCTGGTCACTGCAGCCAAGGCTACCCTGAAGCACTGCATTCCCCACCAGCTCCTTCCTCTTGGTGAGCGCAAGGTCCAGTAATGGTGCTAAAGATACTTTTTTCCTTTGTCTAATGGATGCTATCATCCCCCAGTAAACTAGGTTTGGCAAAGCCAAGTCCTGTGAGTCTGTGTAACCAAAACCCTGACTCTACACCATTGCTCTAGCCATTTGTTGACCTTCCAGATTTGTCTGCAAATTTCAACCTTGACCTGGGGGATTCATGAAGAAACTACTTGAACTCCAGGGCCCTTTGCTATCTCTCCCAGGGCTCCTTGGTCCCTCCTAATGCTTCCCAGAGTGGTGCCAGCTCTTTCACTGGCTCCCACATGGAACACTAGTAGTGGGTAATAGTCTGTGTTTGAGTAGGCTTTAGAGCTTCTCAGAAATGTCCCAGATCCAGGCTCCTGGAAGGCTGCACACCTCCCTTGAGAGTGGGTCAAACCAACAGCTGAGTGCCTCTGTACCTCCTAGAGTGGAATCACATGCTCCTGCCACCTGCCACTTTTTGTGGTTGAACTAGTCAGTAATTTCTTTATTTGTGGAGCAGGTTGGACAGCTCCAGTTATCTCCTGCTCTCTGAGGTTCATCTGGGTCATCAAGTTTCTTTTCCCAGTGGCTTTTGACTGAGTTGAAGGCATACTTAATCCTGCTTTAGTTTGATGGGTGATGACTCACTCCTTAAGTTTTGTGCTCTGCCTCAGCACCCGCCCATTCAAACAGCCCCTTTCGCTCCCTGGAGCTGTTTAAATTTCCCGTGGATGCTCCTGGCAATGTCTCCTCCCCTGGAGCTGTTTAAATTTCCCGTGGATGCTCCTGGCAATGTCTCCTCCTTGCCAGTGATTTTTCACTGATTAATCTGTTTTCCAGTATTACAGGATATAGTCAAAGCTATGTGCATAGTAATAGTGCACTTATGCATGGTAATTTATTATGGCCTTTCAATCCTTGGCATTTAAGTTAATGTACTCAATGACTTTTTACCCTGATGAGGGCTTTGAGTGAGTAAATGGGAGACAGCTGCTTCATTCCACTTCTTGCTGTGATTCTAAAGAAGTGTGTTTCCATAATTTTCTTTGCTGTATTGCATTCAGCAGTCTTGAATATCCTCTTGGGCACCCTCTAAAGAATTTTCTCCAAGCCACAGGTGACAGAGCAGCGGCCCATTTTAACATGATAGATGAGTCAGAGAAAGCAGTAAAAAGCAGGTGACCTCTACGTTCCTGGGGTCAGAAGTGGGTGAGTTCTGTTTGCAGTATTCCTTCAAAGCTGCTGCTACAGATCTAGAAGACTTGTTCTGCAGTGACATTTTGTGTGACCAGTAACTGCAACTTTGTTTAAAAACCTCTGTATCTGGAGCCATCGTGTGGTGATTTTCTTCATTACCAGGCCTTTTTTGGCCAACATGGTATTTGTTAATGAATCAATTTTCTTTCTTTTACTAATTTCTGCCAATCATATAGGCAATATTTTAGGAATATTAAATGCTTTCTGCACAGCACCGGGCAACTTGATGGTTTTATTGTTGTTTTCTGTCTCCCTGTTGCATCTTGCAATGAAAAACTCAGAATGTGGATGTTTTTGTTTGTTTGTATTTTTCCACAGTGTTTTTTTGCTTATTGGTCAAACAGAAGGGTACTGTTGACAGACTCTAAAAATTGTTTTATTAGAAGAAAGAATGCTATCTTGGAATCCAAATTTCTTTTGGTTGTAATATTTGGTGGCTTTTATATTGCTTTTGAATATATTTGTGATCTGCTCATGTAAGCCAGTGTCCTGGTTTGGTGCTTTTAGGTATCTTTTACTTAATGTCACCAATAGGGGATTAGATGTTGAATTTCCCGTATTTATGATTTTGCAAATGAGCCATTAGAAGATGGAAAATTGTATTTGAAATTAGTTTGAATAAATGGAAATCTGAGACTGCTTTTCCTTTCTTCCAGCATCACACAACTGCTTTATCTACATGTACCAAGCACTAGAGGATATAGAGATGTCTTAGTTGCTACTATGGATTTTCAGGGATTTTTTTTTTAAAGTTTTCAACATTAAGTTCCTTGGGAAAGATGGAGTCCTAAATTTTTTTAGGGAACCTTTTTCTTCTGCCATTTCTAATTTATTTTAGATTATTTCTGTATGGTCTCCAAGGAGAGCAAACATCTCTGTTCTGTGCAGCACTCAGCATGCTCTCTTTGCTCCAACAGTAAGAATATCAGACAAAGAATGCTGCAATTGATGCCAGGCATAGGAAGCACTTGGATATTATATGAGAAATATATCAGTAAGTTACATTTTTAGTACATTTACATTTCTATGTATGTTCTTTACTTGCTGTTGCTCTGGCTGACAAAATTTGTAGATCAATGATTTATTTGCCATTGTACCTGAAAGCCACAAAAACACTCAGAGATAATTTTTGCACGTTTGTAGCCATAGCTGTTTAAAAGTTAATGGGCTAAATAGTGGTTTGTGTTTAAAACTGTTCCTGTTGTCTGAGCATACCTTCAGCAGATTTAAAGCATTCTGCTGAAGTCAGCTAGAGCCTGTCTGAAAATGCTTTCACAACCCTGCTTGTAGCTCCTGCAAACTGAAAGTAGGCTTGGTCATAATAGGAATTAAATAAGAAAACACAAACATCAGTTGTATGAAATATGTTTGAGAGGCAACATTAAATAAATGAATAAAACAAAACCAAATCCACCCTAAAATATTTTTTAATCTTTTTTGTCGAAGTGGACCAAAGGAAGGATTTACAATAGCATGTACTTGCAATGACATTCTTTATTTCAGGTTATTATGCAAACAAAACAGCACAGGTCAGCTGTTATCTAATTAATCTGTTAAAGTAATCAAGAGTTAGATGGGGCTCTGGAACTGAAGACTATGGTTACAGTTTTCTTGCAAGATGTAGTTCTGGGAATAGCTCTGCCATCTAGATTGCAACAGGCACCCCACATGTGTTCTTGGTGGTGAAATCACCTCTACAGGTAAGCGGGTGCTGCTTTTTCATCAAATTTTAATGTTGGAATTTACTCTAGAGAAAAAAAAAAAACAAGAGAGAGTGTGGATATCAAATTACTACACTGCCCAGAATTGTGACTTTGGAGCTTTGCAACTTGTTCCCTATGAACATGATGGAAATTAGGATTGTTCCAACAGAAACTATTGTAAGGAATAAGCAAATAAAACCCCCACCTCACAGCTTCATTATTCCATTCTGTATATTTAAACAATCCTCATTTATAATGTCTCTTAGAGAAGGTGAGTGATCCTCACATAAAATGAAATATGTAATATGAAATAATAAAATAAAGACCCCAAATCAAACCTCAAATCAACAAAATAAGAAAACGCCCACAAAATCCCCAAAAGAATTAATATCTGATAATGAAGATGTGCCCCTTTATTTATTAATGAGACTGAGTACATGGTAAATCAGCTCTGTATGGTAATGAGAAATATGAGATACAGGCCACAGAACTTTATACTGTGCAGGTACCAAAATCCTCCTCAGATCTTTCTTCTGTAGGGGTTAATTTGGCCCAGCTTTATTGAGATGGTGTTCACCAGAGTGAAATGCCACTCAGATGTACCACAGGCCTTCATAAGAATGAAACTTGACCATAGAAATATGTTTTAATTTTTGGTGTGGTTGGGTTTGTGGTTTTTCCCCCACATTAGAAATGTGCATTAGAAGCCATCATTAACTATATCCACAAGAGAAACCTCTTCCAGGTCAGGAGAGGTCTGGCCTCTTTGCTTCACATACAGTTGTAAAATGCACTCATCCATAATACAATTTGTCTTAAGGAGTGTCATCTTCCTCTCAGTTGCAGCAATTTATGTTTTTAGAATAAGGAGAGGCTAGATATCTGGAATGCCGTATATCCTGCCAAAAATAGACTACAAGGAAAAGCAGTGTTTTAATTCATCCTGCTGCCTTAGTGCAGGAAAGGCAGGAGAGTGGAGTAACAAAACTGAGATATCAGTAATGTGGACAATCAGAGACAAAATGTGTCTTACCAGATATTTCAGTGGATGATTCCTGGGTTGGTTCTTGGCTTGGCTCCACACTGGGCTTAGGGGTGGACTCAGCACTTGACTCTCCACTCAGCTCCCAAAAGGTCTGTTCACCTTCTTGCACACCATTGCTCCCATCTTGCTCTGTGCCA
Organism: Parus major; assembly: GCF_001522545.3. Classification (NCBI taxonomy): domain Eukaryota; kingdom Metazoa; phylum Chordata; class Aves; order Passeriformes; family Paridae; genus Parus; species Parus major. The sequence continues at coordinate 52,273,877 of NC_031769.1, forward strand.
TCCTCCTTGTGTGAGTCTCCGCTGTAGTCTGGGGGCAGCTCTGTGCTTGGCTGTACACTGGGATCGCTGCTTTGCTCCACACTGGTTGCCTCAAGCACTGGGGTAACAGGGGTACCTACAAATAAAGGGAAAGGAAGTTACAGGAGGAGGAGGAGCATGGTTTGAAAAGTTATTTCTATCTATTTCTATCTATTCCTATCTATTTGGATATCCAAAAATGTGCATAGCTCTTTTTGTGGATCAGAGATCCCAAGCAGGAGTTGAGGGAGGGGGAGAAAAGTAACTCTAGGAGTAAGTACAATATGAATGTGAATCTTACGTAAATTGACAAGGATGGATTTGCCGGTAGGTTGTTGACTCACCTTGTGCCTTTAGTTGATCAACCAGAATCAGAATCAGCAGTGTTGAGAGGATTGTCATCTTTTTCAGCATGGTCACGTAAATGCCAAGTAAAGAGCAAGCCTTTGGAGCAAAACTTGAAATGTGTGGTGGGCTAAAAGCACTGGATATTTAAAGGCAAGCCCCTGCATCTGTGAGCTTTGACATCTGCCTGAAAATAACAGGTTACAAAACCAACATCAAATTACATTCTCAAAATGAATGCAGGATCTGTTAGAGACTGTAGTCATGCAATTCCTGCCCTTTGCTTCAGGGTGAGATAACCTTTGCTGCAAGCATTAAAGGACTTTGGGGGCAGAGAGGTGGGACAGCAGTGGCCCAAACTGCAGCAGCACTGATAGTGATGTCACTATGTGCCTCTGGCAATGCTGGTTTCTCCAGGCAATTGATCCTGTTGGTTTTGAATGAGGATCTTCAAAAATACTTTGATATGACACTTGACAGATTGAATATTCCTTATGGGTAACAGGTGAAAGGTGAGGCATGACTAAAAAATGTCATCTGGTTTCTGTGTTGTAAGGTAATAATAGCAGTGTGAAAGAACTGCAGTGTTTTGGTCAAGCATTTCATTGGGAAGATGTCCTTTGTCATTGTTGAAAACTTGTGTGTTTGTGTGTGTTGTTCAGCCTGTGATATCTCAGTCCCATAAAGATGCACTTGGAAGGTTTGGACAGAACCAGAAAGTCTAAGAAGAACCTGTCTCCTGTGTGTGGTTTGATCAGCAAAGCACAGTTATTGCTCCAAGGGCCATTTCTGATGCAGAGAAGTTCCTCTGACTGCATTCATGCAGTTCAGTTCCCCGTGACCTTCCCCATCCAGGGAAGTGGGTCATGACCAGACACTCAGAGGCTGTGGCAACTGTGACCAGGTAAGTTGTGTTTTGGGGTCTGCTGAAGGAGTAGTCAACCTCAGGGCTGAGAGCAACTCTCTGTGTTGTAGATAGAGAAATGTGGGCCTGGCTGTGTATATTAGACTTGTATGAGTGAGTGGTATCATTGCTGCAACTAGCAATTCTGCAGTAATTAGCAGAATTAGGTTAATGTCAAATCAATATAAAAGAATTCAGAATCTGACTCTGTAAGATTTTCCCCTGCCCTGTTTCCCTGATTTCACTTGTTTAATATTACATCAACTTAGTTTTTGAACACAGTGTTTCTTTCAAGTTGCTTCTACCTCTAGGGTTTGCCTGAGGCATTATTCTTCTAATCATGCTGCAACAGAAGGATTTTATTTTTTTTCTTGAAAAGAAAAAGAAATACTGATGCCCATGAACACTTACTGGTACATGGCTGCTGCAGCAGATTTCTCCTGTGCTACTGGTTTCTACTGAATGCTGATGTGTAAGATCATCTTTTTTCAAATGTGGAAAAATTTTTCTTCAGTATGGAAGAATTTGTTGCCAACTCACCTATAAGAATATGATGCACAGGTCAGAAATCTGCAGATAACTATCTGCAATGACTAAGATTCCTCAGTGTAGACTAAGAGCTCTAGTTTTTCATTCTCGAAAATGTTTCTCTTACACGGTTTTAATGGGGTTGTGGGCCTGCTAGTTTTGAAGGAAGCATGAATAAATATGTTGCAGAATTTGTTACTTCTAATGGGTTACTAATGTACAAGGAAAGAAGAATTGTCATGCTACTCCCTCAGTGAACCTCTAATTTGGTTTTGAAATATTTATCTTATCTTTTAATGATTCTCATTGAGCACAGTTGCTCATCTTGATCTTCCCACGTTCTTCTGTTTGTTTCATTGTTATAGTTTCTAAACATTTGAAGCAGTGAGTTTAGGCATTTTAAGGCAGGGTTTCAGCTAAGATGTTTGTCTGGAGACAAAGTTAAGTTTCACTGGTTTTCCACTGCTCCTAGTCACATTGTTAACTGGAAATCTCAAAAAGTAGTAACAAAGGGATACATTTTGAGTGGGCTTTCTTACTGTTTGAGGTTCTGGGGTGTTTTTTTAGAGTTAATATAGGGCCTGTCACTATTCAGTATCTTCAGTGATCTGAAGGTAAATACAGTTTACTGAAGGAACCATCAGGTGAGATGAGACTCCTGTTGAATAAGTAGTGGTGGGGACTGAGGTGTGTTACAGGTTTATTGCTTTTAGCTACAAATTTTTTAGAATTTTTTTCAATGCACCCCAGCCAACAAGGCAAGTTACATGTACTGCATAAAGGAATAAAAGCCATACTTAAGCAAAGAAGGCTGCACCTGGAAATGTCTTGCTCCATCATCTTTTTGTCCCCAGATTCCCAAATGTGGCTTTCAGGCCAAATATTAACATCCATTATAGTGTATAACCAAACTAAAGAGGGTAAAGAAACAAACCATAAATGTTGGAAAAAATCCTCCCTGTGTAGAGACAAATATTTTCAGATATAAAGTCTGTTTATTTTATCAGAAAAAGAAGGGTACAAGCGTGACTTGCGTTTTGTCATTTCATAAAGGGGGAAAAAATCCCCAAAAGCTATGTCCTAAAACAGTCATTAGTGGCATGGATGGGGGCATAGCCAGAGACTGAGGCTTGATGCCAAAGCAAAATTCATTATTTAGCTACTAATCACTGGATTTACTAGGGAACTGAGGGGTATTGAAAAACCTAGTGGATTAAAAAAAACCCTAGGTATGACTGTGTAATGGTTCCTCTTGGCCTTGACTTTTGAGTCTCAATCAGTTGTCCAGATTGCTATTGACTCCTAGGAAGGAGCAAATACTGTGAAGATGGATCACTACCTTCAGCTGTGAGGTGGTGGAAGATATTCGGTCTCACTGTTAAAATGCAAGAAGGTTACAGCATTTGTAACATTCTGGTTACAAATGGGCAGTTCGTACAAACTGTTCACACACTGTGTCTGCCTCACTCTGGCGCAGAAGGTGGAAAGCTGTGCAAGTGTCCTCTTGTCTTTAGTCAGGACAATGGGAGTGAACACCTTAACTGAATTAGAGTTTTGGAGGATATCTGATAGAAACCTGATGGTGACTGAAACTCTCTGCTGATACCTGGAGTGTGACAGGTTGTGATGCTACTGTGTCAAACCATCTCTGTGCAGGGGCAACTTGTTCTCAGTACCCATTTGGTCCAGGTGCCTTGGTTGATATGGAGACTGGCAACTGGGACTCCAGGAGAAATTATTTCTTCATATGCTTCTGTGCCTGTGCAATGACTGGATGTGGGCCTTGTCTTGCAAGAACACCAAAGGTGTGCTGTGAAGCCATTGAGCAGAGTGCTGGGAAGTTTTGATAGCAAATGATGGTAACTGAATGTGATACATAACTGCCCTTCCCTGTCACCTCCATATTCAGAAAGACAGTGCAGGATATTTAATGAAAGTGTTTTCATGTCCTAAGAATATTGTGAATAAATCATACTAAATTATACTAAATTAATTTTTAAGAACTTGTTTTCCTTCTTCCTTTGCGCATGTTTTTTATATTTCTTGCACTTGAAAGCAAGCCAGAGTCATGAAATGAAGCTCAGTGAAGCTAGGAGCAATGCAGGGGACATCATTTGTCAGATGGTGGAGGAACTAGCTGTCAGAAGTTTGCACAGGCTCAGGAGAGAGCTGCATATAAAACTAAAATTGTGGGCAAATAAATGTGGGACATGGAAGCAACATCGAGACCTAGAGTTTCTCAGATGAAAAATAAGATTATAGACATTCAATTTGGAATGGATTGCAGAGGGTCTCTAGTCTGATATCCCACTGCAAGCAGGACCACCTGGATCATACCATTTTACCCAGAGCTTTATTCAGTCTGGTTCTGAAGTCCTCCAAGGACGGAATCTGCATAATCTCTCTGGGAAACTTGCTCCTATGCTTGACAGTCCTCATGGTGAAGAAATGCTTCTTTATGTTCCACCTGAACATTCCTTGTTCCAACTTATGCCTGTTGTCTCCCACCCTCACAATCTTATCCTCTTATGTCAAACATGTGTTTTGGAAAGCTTCATAAATGGCTGGAAAGTGAGAGAATATTAGTTGGGGGCTGACCTATTGCACGTGTTTATGTGTATAAAATAGAAAGACTCTCTGAATTCTTACTTTTTTCTGGGCATCAGCTCACGGGCACCTTTGCAAATAGCACACTAGGTTAGGTAGATCCTTGGTTAGATTGGATTATGTTAAGCATTATCCTTTGTTGGACTAATGTAGGGAAGGAAAGGGTATTGATTCTAATTTGAGTCTCTGAAACAGCTGCAGAACACTTAAAAACAAACGCAGGTGGTTATCTTCATTACTGTTTGAAAAATAAGAAAATTCTTATAATGTGTTTTAGAGTTGGTTTGAGCTTTTTGGGTTTGTTTTTATTTTTGCATCTTGTAAAAGAGATCATTTGGAAAATTGTTTAATTTAGAGAAGTTGACTCAGTGCTAAGGAGCTGTGAGATTAGATTGCACAACACTAGACAGAAACTACTGCTTTAAAAACAAGCTATTTTTTTTTGTTAGCAGCAAGGACCAGACTTTCTGGAAAGGTGAAGGATGCCAAGACTAGTGCATTCTTTTCTTGTGAGCTGATGCCTAGGGCATCTCATGGCAGATATAACTATTCATGTTTTGGGAAAAGTATTGTCCCTTCAGGTACTTAATGTTTGTTTTACAAAGAGCTCTCTTCTTTTTCATGGAGATTAGCTTGAAAGAAAAGTCAAAGACTCCAGTCAAATTCTGCAGGAGAAAAAGAAGAGTTTTTTGTACATCACTAAGTGTTCAATGTTTCATAAGGGTTTTTGGAGCTAATTGCTTTATTGTTTGGTTTGGTTTGCCAATTAAAAACAATTGGCATTTTCTGGAGAATCTGAGAAAAAATATAAAGTTGGGATCTTTTGTGTATAGATCAGGGTATGCTAAGTTACATATCAGAAGCTGTAAATACAATGGTTTGAAATAATGTTTTGTTATTCAGATCGGAATTTCAGCACTACTTGGAATACAGACATTTTTCTTTTGCCCCAGAAGTCCGATGTAGTTTGTAAAGGTAAGTAAGTTTTTATCACTTCACAGCTGGGGATACTGAGGCACAGACGAGACTACAAGACAGATTGAATGAACCTGCTGCATCTCAGGGATGTCTCAAAATAAAGTATTTATTTCAAGTTTTCCAGAGATGGGGGTGGGGTGGAGAGTGGGGAAGTAGGAGCCATGAAGAGGAGGTAAAGGAGGTCGAGATAGAGAGAGATGTTATGGAAAGTTAAGATACCTTTGGTAGGTCAGAAGGAGTTGGTGTTTCGGGTGTGTGCTCTTTGTAGAATAACTCAGGAATGGTAAAATTGAAACAGGCCCTGCTGTCCTCGGTTGAGCCCTGCACTAAGCTGAGAACCACTTTTATTGGAGGGGGCGGTGAAGAAGCCATTTCATAAACTGCTACTAGACAATTTTCCCACAGACATCCATTCATTCTTGCTGTCAATAATTATGTGCTTAGGAAGGCCTAAATCCCATGTTTGTTACTGCTCACTGTGGGTGCTATTTGGGCTGTCTCATTCTCTCCAGAAACAGTAGGTGCTTTTGGAATCCTATTACATGTTTTGCCTTATTAAATCTGATGACAGTGCTTTCCATAAGCTAGTGATGGAAAAATTAATAGTTGAGAAATGAATTCATTATATGTGATGAAGAACAAGTTGGAGAGTTGATCTTTGCAGAAAAGTTGTCAGAAGTCACGTGTTTCATGTGTCTTCATTTCTAAAAACATTTCAGAGCTGACTTTGATGCTTGACTGACTAAATCAACCCACAGGTTCACTGTGCAAGGAGAGTATTGAACTACTCAAGTAAGGCAGCTTTAAGCCACTTCTTTTTGTTGAAGAGAATGATCTGATTCTGTTTTGCTTAAGTGGTTGTCTCCTAGGGAGTGGTTCATGCAACTTCCACAGAGAATTGTGCTCTCTATTTAACACTCAGGTAGTCATTAGGTAATATATCCTAATATGATGTTATTAAGTGAATGAAATGAAAATACTGTGGATAAATAAGGGGCAGCTCCTCTAAAGCTGTAAGGACTGAGGAGATGGTTTTATGTCTTATCTTTTCTGCCAAGTCTTTGAGGTTATAAGAACATAGTACACTGGGAGTTCTCTGAAGCTGTGCAGCCCTTTGTTCCTCTGTAGAAAGTTTCTGCATTACTTAAGCACTTCACTTTGATATCCTGTTAGTTGTACCAACTGAAGGAGTGAAGAAAAAACAGAGCATGTAAATCTTTACTTTTTGTGTTCTTTATTGAGCGTACTCTAATTTTGGCCATGTAAATTTGGATGTTCATTTGAATTTTTGCATATGAACTGATATAAAAGCCTTGACAGAAACTCCTGTTTAATTTTGAGAGGTGTAATTTGCCACAACTTAAATTAGACTGTATTATGACTTGCATGAATTGAACCTGGGTAAAGTGATGATAGGTTACTCAACCAGCTTAACTAACAAAGCAGAAATGTCACCCAGAAAGTCTTGATTCTCTCTCCTCTTCTGCTTTGTCCTGGTGCTTTCTCTTCTGGTACCAATACTGCTTAACTTCCTTCTGGGATGCTGATTCAACCTGCTGATGTGGCAGAAAACTTTCTTTTCTTACTGTACTGGAGAATTAGGATACCTCAGTAGAGGTCAAATGAATACTGGCGGTGATACAGAGGAACAGTGGAAACACATGGCCAAGAACAGAGTATGTCAGTGGCTGCTAGTCTCAGCTGATCTCATCTAGTAGCTCCATAATGCTCTTGAAAGACACAAATTGAAATGGTGGGTTGTAACTGCTTTTTGTCTATGTAAGAACAAATTAGCAGTAATTAGTCCAAAAGGAGCTGATGTGGAAGTAGTGGTTTTGGGCCAAACACAGCAGAGCTGTCTCAGAAGAGCCCCCATGCAAGTTCTGGCACTTGGCAGCACCAGACAGGGCTGTGGATTGGTGTGCTACAGCTCAGAAATGCACTTTGAGCTTTCCCCCAGGCCTTGTTGATTTTCGTGGAAATTCTCCTGCCCCCCAACCTTGTCCATAGTGACTAACAGTGACAGGGATTGCCATTTGAGACCAGGCAAGAGTGTACAAGCCAGCAAAGCAGATGTGCAGTTTGCAGTGGTGCTCTGCTGAGAAAAGACAGACAAATGGGATTAGCTGATACATTCACCTATTAGTTTGTTTAGTAGGAGATGCAGGCTTACTTTTATCAAGAACAATATTTTCCACTTTGTATTCTTGTTCCATGTCCTTTCATGTCACAACATCATTGTGTCCTTTCAGTCTTTCCTTTCTGCATATCCTTCTCCTGCCATTTTTTTCTAAATGCATGTTTGTCACTATTTCATAAGACAGCTTTGGTCTCCCTTCCATGGACATTCATCTGAAAGAGGTCAGGAGGGAACCAGCTCACCTGAACTTTGCCAGGAAGGACTGCATAGAAGCAATTTCTTATCTGTGAAACTTTGCCTTCTCAGCTTTCTGCCAGAGGGCAAAGATGCTTACTCAGAGATAATGTGACCCTACTCAACTGTTGAAAACTTTGGTTTACCAAGCAGCATATTTGACTCCATATGTCATGGCTTCCCATTGTCTATGGGAGCTTTTCTGAAATGAAGTGCTTTGTGTAGGTAAAGATTTATGAAAAAATGTGAGAGTGCTTTGAAAATGGTTTGTGAGCATCATAATAAAGTCACAGATTTCATGAGCATCTTTCTTGTACCAGGGAAACAATATTTTTCTTCTTTAGGATTCAGTATTTTTAAAGCTAGTGGAACACATGTTATCAACTTCAATAAGAGCAGCTCTGAGGAGTGCTAGAGCTCATATCTTCTGCCTTTTTTAATCTTATATAAGTGAAGGAGTCATCTTCCTCTCCTGGGATGTTCCTCTTCACGTTAATATCACACTAGTAAATTGGGTTCATACAGCTTTTTTATTCTCTATGGACACCTTTTTGGTATGCATCTTTGCTCTGACTCCATACGTTTATTGTTACCACTCTTGGTAAGTTTTCCATATCAAAAGCCCTTGAGTGCAGCAGCTGTTGGATCAAGCAAGAGCTTTCCTTAGTATTCTGATAATTCTCTTAGATGTGGGCTTGGATAGTCACGGATTCAACTCAGTTTGCAGTTATGGTATGTGCTGTTTGTCTTTGTGAACTGAATGGCTATGAAGGATGTTTAACCAGTCAGATGGAAAGGGATTATGTGATCTGAAGGGGATAACTGGGGGGGGCTGGATGCAGTGATCCAAAATAACTCTTCTGACTTTCCCTTTAACCGCCTTCTTCCCGAGGCAGAGCAAGCTGGGCAAAAATGAATGTTTCAGAATTTCTTCCTTAGTCATTTTTACAACTTATGTCCTGTATTCAGATGATTCCTCTTTCTCCTCATTCTGCCCACAGAGAAATAGAAATGAGGTTTTCACAGAGGAGGGATTACATTCTACACTCTTATCTAACTTCCAGTGGCATCAAGAAGGGTTTGACTTTCTCCAGGCCCTCTCGTTCTCATTTGTTTGGTTATGTTAGTTTCCCTATACTACAGTTGTGAAGCCAGGAATGAAAATAATGGTCAGCTTGGCACCATGGTGCAGCCCCTAGGTGGTTCATAATACTGGGTAATGTATATGACTCCCAAATTCCTTTAGGTTCCTAGAATTTTATATTGAAATTTCTATTATACCTCTGTTTTAGTCTGTGGTTGCCTTTTAAATGCAAATTCCAGCACATCCCCCCTCTTATTTCCACCCTCTAAGCTTGCCTCTGTGACATTTGTCTGGCTATGCAGTCAGACAAGCCAGGGGAACTATTTTGCTGAAAAAGGGCTTAAAACAAAAAGGGTGATTTCTGCTGCATTTTTTTTTTTTTTCCACCAGTCCTGGTTCATGGTGCAGCTGTGTGAATATCCAAAGGGAAAGCATAGTAATGACTGTAGCAGGGCAGAGCTGAGGAGGATGGACTACACAGTTCAGCAGTGATCCAGCTTTATTTTGTGACTTTCAAAGCACTGAGTTGCAATGAAGGTGGAGGCACGCAAAGCGGAGCGGATGCCAGAAACGCAGGCAGAGCTTGCCTTTCCCTTGCCAACAAAGGAGCTATTTGTAACACAGGATGCTGACTCCCACCTGGCAGACGGGAAATTCTGGTCTTGAGAAGCGTGCCTGCTACTTAGTAGGTAAAGCTGCTGTGATTTGTGGCCAACCAAAAAGGCACTGCTAGCACTGCAATTGGGATTTCTGTTGAGAAAAAAAAAAAAAAAAAGCGGGGGAGGACTGTATTAAAGAAATATTCTTTGAGTTAGAAGTATTTGTCAGATGATTGGCTAGCAGAACTGTGGTTATCTGCTTCTTATCTTGGGAGAGGAAGCTGAGCCCCTGTAATGCAATGTTCATCTAATGCAGGTGTAAGTACTTTATCAGAAAATCCTGATGGAATCTGCTCTCTGTGAGGTACTGAAAGAGTTAAAACTTCATCTCTGCTCAGCTTAGCAGCATCCAGTTCAGAAGATAAAAGCACCCTTCAGCATGAACAGCCTGCAAAATGTATTTGAAAATAAATTGTTTAATGCCAATTGTCATTAAGAATTTATTTTCAAATATGTTTTACGGTTTGCTCATGCTGAAAGGTCCTTTTATCTTTGTAAATGCCAGACTGTGGGACTGAACCAAATAGGTAGCTTTCCTTTTAAATAAAGTGGAAAATATTGGAGCAAGATTATATCTGTCACAGATTATAATATTTATATATATTTTTCATCAAACCCAAGTTCCCCAAGGACTGTCAGATTTATATGAAGTCTCAGAGTCCTGGATTTTGCATCTGGGTATGTGATTGCCTTAATGGAAGACCAAGCTGTTTGCATTTGCTCTCCTAACACTCAGTTAGACTTGGTCACATGAACATAAAAGCCAGTCTAAAGCTGTTTATAAGGATGATGCTTGAGGTGACACCATGAGTGCATGTGTCCTGCCTCAGCCTGACACTTAGGTTCAAACTTGGCAGTCCTGGCCACATCTGTTACGATTTGTTAGCAACCTCTTGCTTAGGAACTAAGTACCTCAGCGAGCCGTAGCCTGCACTCCAGAGAGCTCCCCGAGTTCTACCATTCTCTGGACAGCATCAATTATTTTACATGCTAAAAATACTGTGAATCCTGTCTCTTCTGGAAAAATGATGAATTCCTTTATCTCTTTCTCGGAAGTTCCAGAGGAAATGTAAAACTTCAGTCAATCAAGTTTGGTTTTATTTTGTTCTGTCTTTGCTTGTTTCTGGTACTGTGCTGACCTCTAGAGAGATTAAGCTTGTTGACCATTTAGAAGTGGAGCTGAAGTTTTGGCTATAGGACTTATTGAGGTGTTTTAATCAATTAAACAATTTGTGTTCTAGTAGCTCTATTTAAAATACCTCTAAAATATAGTTTGAATTTATCCTACATTATTGATTTCACAAAATATATCCCAAGCACTTGGGCGATGTAATGGAACTCGGGGTTTGGTTCTGTTAGGATGTTTGTAAGCAAATGCAACTGCTCCCAAAGAGGGCTGTCCTTCTTTCCCTGTTTCCCATCACAAGAGGCATGCTTCTGTCTTTGCCTTAGGGCAGGGTGTCTGATCCTCTGCTGAAACTGTTCAGAGAACTAAACAGTGAGAAGGCTGCCAGTGCCAAAGAGACCCTGGGAGCACACAGGTAAGGCAGAGACTGCTTCTTCTGCCAAAAGGGGCAGCAGCAATGAAGCCTGTGGCACTGAGATGAGCAGGCATGTTGCAAGTGTTTTAGGTATGTTCCTGATGTGCTGAGGGGATATTCCATATATATATATATATATATATATATATATATATATGTGTGTGTGTGTGTGTGTGTAATATATATATATAATTATAATATAATTATATTATATTATAATTATGATTTTATATTTTAATATCATATTCCTGAATACTGTGGAAAAGCCTGTTAGGGTTTGTAATTCTGTGCATAGGCCAGCAGGGGGAAGATATGCTCTTAATACCATAAACCAAACGATAATGGTAAAACTGAATAGCCATTCCCTAGTTCAGCCATCCATCATGGACTCTGGATGAAGCAGCAGACTTAGGTTATATCAGCACGTGGCTGAGAGGACTTGTATAAATATTGCATGGGAAAACAGATCTGCCGCTTCCTAAAGGTGGAGTAGTGGGCTATGCAATGTTCACAGCAATATCTGAATGTCATTTTATGTATATGATAGACACAATAATAGATGTCCAGGGGTGTGACAGATGTCCAGTGTCTTTTTGGTGGGGATAGGTATGTAGGGCATAGAAGAGGGCAAAGTCTTCCCAGATGCCAAAGTCTTCCCATGCTCTTCCCTGCTGAAGTTTATCAGAAAAGAGCAGAAAGGAGCCTCTAAGCAACAGAGAGGACAAAGCCACAGACCAGCGAGTACCGGGAGGTGGTGGTGGTGATGGGAGAAGTATGGGAAATTAGGAACTATTGGTAAGGATTGTGTGGGTACAACAGAAGAAATTAAGGAAGTGTTACAAGGACAGTGCAGGAATCCACCTGGAGGAATGTGTGGAATGGGACGTCACCATTAATAGCTGTAGGAAGGAGGAGCATGTGTGAAGAGATTAGGAAGGAATAGGAACCTCTCCCTGGCACGTGTTCTCACAGTTAATGGGAACTTTGCAAGGAATAAGGCACAGCTTGACAGCTCTTCTTGCATCTAATAGCACCTTTCTGCCAGCCTGAAGCCTCTTTTCCTGGAAAAGTCTGATACTGTGTTCTTGAATGAGGTTTGTCTGAATGTAACAGAATGAAGCTGCTGTGTTTCTCTGAGGAAAAGCCATAGTAACAATCTAATTAATATGGTATGGGATTCTGTCAGTGCCTTGGCCATTTGTGGGGAAGGGTAGGAAGAAAGCAGCATAATATATTACCGGAGAGGTGATCTGGGATGGGTATTATTATCGAAAACCTTGTTTCTTGTTGCAAGCCCAGTTTGGTTGGAAGTCATAACGAGCAGCAGAGAGGAATTCTGAATATTAAGAATTGCCTTGATTCCTGTTGTGAGGTGGATATTACCAGGCACTGCCAGCAGACAGGCTGACCTGAGAGACAGATGGAGGCAGATATCCTGGAGAAAACAAATGCAGATTGTCCACTCAGATTTTCTCTGTGGGACAGTTAAACATGGCTTATGCCGGTTCTATTGTTTTTAATAGTTCTGTGTTGTTTGTTGTTTTGTTTTTTTAATGCTTTATGTCACAGGGCTTGTCAAATGGTTAAAGTTGTCATAGCTCTAGAGGGAGCCAAGTGCAGGGCTCACATATCCCAGGCAGATGCTAAAATGCAGGAGAACTGTGGCCTGAAGCACTGGGGAATGCTGATAGTGTTGAGAAACTCTGCCTTGAGGAAATATGAACACAAAGCCTTACAAAAGCTAAATTAGGCTGCACTATAAAAAACTTAAAAATTTCTGTTTCTCAGCAACAATCTGTTGTTGAGACCACCAAGTTGTATGAATTTGAAAATTAACTTCTTACTTTATTTGCCCCACTTAAGTAAGAAAACAGTAGGCTTTTTTATTTATTCATTATTCTCTTGGAATAAAGAATTTTCTTATAATGCTGGTCAAATTTGCTGTGATCTCTCTCTTGGCAAAGCTAAGTAATAGGAGTTTAGTGTACATCACAGCTTTTCTCCTTCTATATTATGACAGTAGTAAGTATTAAAAAAAAAAAAAAAAAGATACAACACTCTCCCAAAACTACAGGCCAAGTCATTGCAGAGCTGTAGCTGTCCAGTTCAGCAGAAGGGCAATTCTTGGATATTTTTTTGTTGTTGTTCTGTTGTTTTGTTTTGTCTTTTTTTTTTGTTTTGTTTTAGTGCTGGAAGTTGTGGGGACCTCTTATCCTAAACATAAATTTCTACATAAGTTTGACGTATCTGTGTTCCAGGGGGTACATTTTTATGATCCCTTCTTTGTCTGCAGACTCAGTTTAAGGACTGTAGCTCCACAGAGAGCTTTGAGCTTGTTCCTAAGAAGCCTGTGCTCTGTTCCTGGCTTTCCATCCAGTCTCCTGCTTGGCACTAAGCAGCTCACTTTCCTTCTGCTCTTCCTCATACCCCTTAAGTATCTCATCTTTTTGAATGACAAATTCTGGGGCTGGTGTGCCTTGCTTTCAATGTAGTTTAAAATCACCCAGGTCAGGGAGGAGTCACCTGGTGTCAGCCGGGGCTTTGTGAGTTGGTGGTTCCCAAATGGAGCTCTGGGGGCCTGTGGGTGGGTCTGGGAGCTCACAGTAAATGTCCTGTGGGCATTATGGGCCCCTAGTGTTGACTGGGCTGATTGTTGCTCGCAAATCTGCAAGGAAAAAAAGCCAAGGGATAGATGGTCTAGATGAATGCTGTCTTGTGGGCAGCAGTAACATTAGAAGGCAAAGGTCTGGCATATATCAGCGTAGAATTCTCTCATAAAGGGATGTATAGCTTTTGTCACCTCCTTGTTTTCAAATTTAAGCTGTTTACTTCAAATCTGGATTATTATTCCATTTAAACTAAATGCACACTTGGCAGTCATTGTTTAAAAACAAAGATATCTGATGCTTTTTCACTAAGCCATATGTATTATTATTACTATTATTTAATTTTCATCAAAACTCAGAGTTTTGTTTGTATTCCTATCCTTTTCTGAAATAAAGAATTCCCTTGTGACCATGATAACAGTTTGTAGCACAGTCTTATGGATATATTTGCACTGGAGTATTAAACTCAGGCTGTATTAAAGAAAAATCTGCCTTGAAGCAGGTTTCTGCCTGAAAAGGTTGTTCACTTTAAGAAATGTAAATTAATCAAAGCTGCAGTTCCAGTTTCTTGCAGTCCCACCTGCCATTCAGGAAGTGTCTGTTTTCAGATGGAATTCCTATGGGGGAGGAAATTCCCCACAGATTAGGAAGGATTTTTCGTGTAAGACTATTTTGATTTGTGTAAGGGACTAAAAGGCTATTTTTCATGTCACTGGAGAACTTCCAGCCAAACAGATATTTTTCTTTTGGAGCTTCCTAACTTGAAGGTCTTCTTGTTCAGAAGTAGAGTTCCTAGGAGTTGTTACAACTAAGACTACTTCTTAATGATGTAATTATCCAAAACCTGCATTTAGATAGCAAGAAAAATAAAGTATCATAAGCTAAAGTAAACCCTTATCCTTGTGCCTAAGACACAAATATACAAATTAAAAACCATGGTGTCAGCTCCCTTTCTCTCCAGCAGGTCTGTGGGGCAGATGCAGTCAGATGTGCTGCCCAAAGCCCAGATCCCCACAGTAATCTGGGCAGGGGCACTGTTTGACTATGAGAGTGCATAGAGACTTTCCCTGATCTGTTTTCTAGTTGGAAACACCTTTCAATTGCGTTGGAAAAAAATAAACTGGTTTGGACTTTGGGAAATATGCTTCAATCAAAATCCAGAAGAGGGAGCCCTCCATCAAAATAAGGCTCTGAACTGGATCACGACCAAGATTCACAAAAGTTTCCACTTTCTCATCCACCTGCTTATAAATCACTTGGTGGAATTTCTTGCCTGTCTGCCTATTCTTTAAAGCCTACCAGCTCACAGTTTCTAGCTTTAAACAATATCATTCAATAACTGACATGCATGTGTGAGTTTTTTTAAAAAACTCTGGCTGGACATAACAGATACAGAATTCAGCTCCAGTAAAAGAAGGGGCTTCCATCATCCTGCAAAGCAAAACAACTTTTTTGTTTTGTGCCATGCTTAGCATATCAAATAGCAAATTTTGGTTTTCACTCAGAGCACAATCTTCCTCTGCTTTAAGGAACCTGCAGTTATCAACCTGGTTCTTGCTTGGCTGAAGTCAGTAGGGTTTGCTGTTGTCTTTGAAGGAAGAGGGAGCAGGCCCTTTAGCATCACAGACTTTCTATACAGGAATTTCTCTCTTTATACAGGAATTAATGAGTAATTAGCTCTGAGCAACACCAATGTGTAGCATGTTGAAGCCAAATGACTTCTGATACTCTGTGTGATACTTGTAATGTTCCTTAGGCTTCCTTTTTAACCTACCCATAACAGACCCAAATGTCCAGAAATGCTGATTCCCCAAGTTACATAAATTTCCAGCCACTGAGATTTTTTCTCAGTAGATATTGGCTTTCAAATGTCTAGAGTTTACTGCTTGTCCTAGCACTCTGGTTGTCCACAAGTTAGAGTAGATTTCAGGTCCAACCAACTAAGAGTGTTCTATCACTTATGTTTCTGCTTTTTTTTTTTTTTTCCCCTTCTTCCTCTAGGTATAGCTCCAGGGTTTGTGTAGTTCTCCCACATTACTATGCTGTTCCTCCAGACTCAACTCCAGTGTGTCTCAGAGGCATGAGTTTTGTCTAGGAAATAAATTCCTTTTTTTTTTTACTGAGAGAGGATGTGACAGTGACCTTGCCTGATAGGACATGATTTGAGAAAGAAGGACAAAAGATGCATTGTATTAGGCAAGAGCAAAAAGATCCATGACTGTGGAGTCAGTGGCTAAACTTCCTGTTAAAGAGACCCCAGACAGCTTTTTTTAATCTTTCTTTTTCTTGTATTTTATTTTCTTCTCTATTTTATTTTATTTTTTATTTTTCTCCTCTCTCTTCTCTCTCAGTTTGAGCAAACCACTCAGCTTTCCATATACCTACCCAGGATTGTTACTCTACTTACCTGGACTATGCCCTTGTCTTAATTTGCCCCTTGATGTAAGGTTGAATAAATACATTGAATAGCCATTCTAGTCATAAATGTAAAGGGGATGTATTGAGATAGCATACAATATATGGAATTAAAAAAGGAAGGCTAGGTTCTCGGAAATCAAACTTTCATTAAGATTGTTATCCTGTATAATACCTCTGAGGTGAAGGGTAGCTGCCAGTGTTTTATGCTTACACACAGCAGCTTGTTTGTGCTGTCTAGAAGAAGACAGGAATGTAAACATATTTAGAGCACAGTATGTGTATGTTTCCTTGAGCTTTAGGAAGGAAAATGTGTATGTTTTACTCCTGAGCTGTGTGCTGTGATTATCCATTTCCGAAGAGTGTTCCAGGTATATTTTGAGGATGGCAGGCACTGTGGCTGGCTGGGTAAGTTATGGCCATCCTGAGGTCTGCACGTTATCAGTGGGAAGGCAGCACTGGTCAGGTTACTTCCCTTCCTGTTCCACTGCCAAAACACAAGGTTAGACAGTCAAATTGCCTTCCCCTTGGGTCTGAGTGCTGGAAGGTGAGATCAGGCTGTCACATTTCTTTCTGTTGGAAGGTGAAAATGTATTGGTAAATCAGATCCTTTCCTGCTGCTGGAAGGAGCCTGGATGGGAACACCTGCACCCTGAGCCTCTGTTCCTGTTGGGGAAGTCTGCTGCTAGCCAGGAGGCAGACAGGCAGTGGACAATGGGAATGGCTTACAAGCCAGTACACAAGGAGTGCTCTGCCTTCCAGGCCAGAGCAGTGTAATAAGAAAGGATCCAGTTTTTCACACTGACACTCGGGTTTGTTTTTTAATAAAACACAGTGTAATTAAAAAAAAACCTAAATCAAATCAGTTCTATAACAGAGCTCATGGGCTGACTGCAGTTAATGCCCTTAAAATAACCCAGTAATATATGAAAACGTCTCCTACTGCCCAAAGACAACCAGTTAACTTCCTTTTATGAAACTGTAGGTCTTTTTATTAGGCTACAAAACTGTTTCAAACAAATGAAAACCAAATGTGTAAAAAATGTGAGTGTTTTTCTTTAAACTCGTACCAAAATAGCGTAAGCCACAGGGCTCTTCAAATGAAGCTCTGCCTCAGCCTCTCCTGCAGCCTGGCTTGGGCTTTTGTGAGTGAATTCAGGGCTCATCTATTGAGCACCACGCTGCACCGTGCTGTTAGAGACAGGACCTACACGCAGTAACGGAGATATTAAGCAGCCATTCGGCGTGGAACTATTCAGAGTAACAAACCCTGAGATATGTGAAAGCATTATGCAACTCAAGATTGGCACATGTTGTGTTCTCCAGCCCAAAATAGTTGCTATTGTGGAGGCAGGCTATTTTAACATTCACAAATGCAAAAGCTTTCAGCACGCACGGTGAACCTATGCCCTGCCTTGTAATATTATTCATTCTGTGCTAAACAGACATGACGCCAAAAGCAGCCCTGCTATAAATGAGTGCATCTAATATTGAGATCAATAAGAGCTGCACTTGCTTGCACCAGGGCTGGATTTTTGCCTATAAATTACACACAGTTCCGCTGTGGATGGAAAATATATCAACCTCCTGTGAACGTAAAACTCAGCGTGTCATCTGTAGGATTTTGCTTTTCAGTGATTGCTTCCTTACTGGAGAACAATTACATTCAAGTGGGAAATGTTTTAGCAACAAGATCTTTGTGTACTGCCTGAACGTGCTCATGTTTTGGCCTCAGCGAAAACAATCCATGTGTAATGATTATGGTCCAGGCACTTAGGTCTTGAATTCTCATAAAGTCCTTGTAAAGACTAAATGCCAGCCTATTTTGGGCAAGAGACCAGTAAATGAGGCTGCAATAAGTTGTGTTACTGTACAGAGCAAACCTTAGTAAGCAAAATACACAGGTTTTATTTCCTCTATCTGTGAGTCTTGTCTGGTGAGTTAGTCTTCCCATTAAATACACCCTCATCCAGCTCATACTTCAGTCAAAGGCTAAATCCCTACTCATTTATTTACCTGACCATGCACATGGTACTTGGTGCCAAGACTCATTAAGATATGTAGATTGTCATATTTTCCTGTAAAATGAAGAAGAATCCAGCTCCTAAGTGTTCTTGATGCTTTTGGACTGCACCGGATTTAGGAATATGTTACCAAATTTAAATTTCTAGTTGTGCCACTCTTGTTCATGATTTTTTTTCTGCTGTGTGCTCCATAGTGGGAGAGGGCTTGGAGGATGAATAGCCAAATGGGTCTAGGACATGGAAATTCCAGAGGAAACCATCTAATTCATTAGAGATATTGGGTGGGGGTCACACAGCAGGCAGGTCCATAGAAACTTTTGGGGATTTTTTGGCTCCCCTTCTATTACACGTGTAAATAGGCTTTGTGAGGTCCGTAGAAAAAGCAAGCTGATGCACAGAAGATAATGTATTCTATCTAAAGATGAAAGTAATTAGAAAATATAATACTGCATTTGAGGAAAAACTGTGATCTGGCAGTTAAATTGTGTAGAACAATGCATATCTTCAAGAAGTTTCACATACATCCTTAATTTGAAATGTTTTCTGAATATTAAGTGTTAAGAATATTGTGTGCACTCTCAATGCAGTTGCTTCTTAAAGGAGTGTAGATTATATATTCCACCTAGTTTTCTATGGAATGATGTATGACATTTGGTCAAATGCACTGTTCTCTCAGGATAAATTATAAAGTACTTAAATGTATTTTATTACACATTATACTTAATCTTCAGGCAAAAATGTGTTTTTGTCAAAATATTGATTTGTATTATCAGGGCACATTGTATAAAATCCACGACTGAATTTCATTTTAGGGAACTGTGCAATTTGTCTAACCATTCCAAGGAAAAGGACATCAAATACATACGAGCAACTGTGTTGGTGAAATGAATTTTAATCATGTTTATCATCCTTCCAGATACACTGTACAATGGCATTTGATAAATTTCACTCCCTAGACCTTAGTCTGATCACTGATGAGATAGGAATGTTACAACGTCCTAGTGGCATCGAGCTGGATTCCTGCTCTTAATAGAGTGCTGATAATATAGACACTAGTAATTTATCTGTTACTTAAGAAAAATTAAATCTGATTTTGTGAAAGGAGGGAAAACAAATAAATGAATATAGGTGAGAATTAATGTAGACATACCCTGCAGTAAATAATTGGTGTCTAGGGGTTTTAAGGACTGAATGTATTTGAGGGCTTGTTTTTTCTTTCCATCATGTGCTTAAAACTTGAGAGTCATGAAACAGAGTATTTAATTTTCATTGTTGCTTTTTGTTTGACTTTCCTACAGATTTTCCAGATGACCTTGGAAAAATTGGATGGGGCTAATTCTGCACTGAAAATCAATGGGCCATATTCCACAAAGAGATGAGGACTGAGACTGCATTCTCCCTCTGCTCTTACAAAAGAGGCCAACAGTGTACTCCTACCTCCTCTTTGGGGCACAGCAAACCTAAATCACCTGCTATTTGCAAATATTCTAGTGTCAAAAATAGGCTTCCTCTGTTTGAATCTGCTGTGACTCTGAAGAGCAGAGCTTTCTCAGGTTGTGGGTTACCCAGCAGAGGGCAACATCACTCTCACACATGAAATCTATTTGTACGCTGCTTGATCCAAAACTTGCTGAAAGCAAGAGAGGATTCTTTTCTTTGGCCTTTATAGCTCTGTTTAAATGCAGATTTTTACTGTATCTCAATATTAGCCTTGAAATGAAATGGCAATGTGTTAGCACTCCCATGGCACTGTTGGCAGCTAGCCTTAGGAAAAAAAACCTTCAAAACCTTCCAGTGCTGGCCAGAAACACAATAGCAATTTTTATTTTGTTGGTGGTTGATACAGTGCTAATATCCTTAACAGCTGTGACTGAGAGGTGCTTTGAGTGTTGCATGGCTTTAGTTAACTTTTGTCACTCTTATCTATTTATTTGATATGTGACCCAAGGGTATTTGAGGTACATGTCATAGGAGCTAGAAAAGAAACACATCAGGTGGATCCTGAATTCATGGAAACTAATGGCAGCATTTTCTTTCATTTTCCATGAGGCTGTGTCTGAGCTTCCCCTCAGAGCTTATGGCTCTCAGGGTCCTTGGGGCACTACTGAACCTTATTGACCCTGACCAGCTTCTCCCCTCTCTCCAGGAGACCAGTTTCATCATGGGGCTTGGCACTCAGTCCTGGCCTGAACTATGTATGCTGTGGGCATGTTTATCTCTGGCCTTGCCTTCTGGATGTACCCTTGTCCTGTCTTCAGTCCAACCTCTTGCCCTTGTCTGCTGGACAGACCTTGGAAGTGCCTGGTTACTTTATCTGGTCAGAGGCTGCTGATTCATTGCTGTGACCGCTGGGCTCTGCCCCATCCTCAGACCCTGTGGGACTGCTGCTCTACCAGTGAGGGCATGGTCTGAGCTGGGTCACCTGTGCTTCCTGGTTTGGTACACTCATGGAACAGCCCTGCTCCCACTGCTCATGCAGGCTCAGCTAATGCCCTGGGAGAAACACCCAATGAGAAATCCAGTCAACCATTTAGAGCTCTTGTAGTGAACAGAGGGGTTATAATAAATCTTTGCAGCATCACAAGTCTGTGTAATGCAAAAATGTGCAACCCAGGAAACAGAGATAGTTGTATACAGCTTAACTGAGTGGTAAGCAGCTCCTGCTGGAAGCTGGTGTTTTAGGTATCCAGATCTATTAAAGGAATGGTTAGTCTCCAGCCTTGCAGAGAACAGCTTGAAAAGTGAAGAACTACAGAGGTCAGAAGAGTAAGAATTGAAAACAGAAGTATCCTGACAACCCACCTTACCTTTACTGCACTTGGGATTTAGGAAATCAGGTGGATTTTAGGCTTACTTCATGATTATTGCAGTTTATTACCTGATGCTTAGATGGCTGTGACTAGCCAGACACAGAAGATGACAGGCAGTAACATTTTTTGTTCACTGTGAGGCAAAAGGGGAAAACTTCACTCAGTTTTCTATTAAGTTTTCCTCTCCGAGTATCAAAACAACAAAACATAGAACAATAGAAACATAGAAACAATCTGAAATTCTGTTGGTGGGAAAATAGCTATCCTCAGGGTATTTACCTATAGGTTATCAATTAATTCACCTTTTATATTCTCTTCCTTTTTCTCTTTTTTTTTTTTTTTTTTCATTGAAGAAATACAGCCTTCAGAATGGTTGGGATTTTTTTTGTTGTTAATATGAAATGCAAATACTTGTATAAAATTTGGAACTGAGTAGTTGATACTTCATATGTGAGCCTCTGAGTCCTCTGTCTTTCATGTCAGGGAAGGACAATTTCAAGGGTGTTTCTGCATGATCCCTGCACTGGCTTTGTTTTTTGAGTTGAAGTGGGGAAAGTGTCATTGTTAACTAGCTAATTGGAGGGAGAAACGTGTCCAGCCCCTAATGGGAACTGCACCATTTAACAGGAGCTTCACGATGAATGGAAGGGATTTAAGATGCCCAAGGCTTGTC
The DNA here is from genome assembly GCF_001522545.3 of Parus major. Lineage (NCBI taxonomy): Eukaryota > Metazoa > Chordata > Aves > Passeriformes > Paridae > Parus > Parus major. The sequence continues at coordinate 52,295,443 of NC_031769.1, forward strand.
TGCTTGGTGTAAATAATGCCTCTTCCAGCTTTAATAGATGCAAGGAGACAGCAGATTTTGTGTGGAAAATGTGCCATTCCAAAGTGAAAACAGGGTATTGTTTGCAAACTAGATTTGGAGGAAAGTGGTATAACAAAGTTTAAATTCCTCATTTGCACAGTTCTCCCGTGGGAGAGGGCTTTGAAAGTGCTTCATGTTGCTTTTTCCCTGTAAAAACACACATCAGGTGTACATCCTCAGCTTCTGCCTCTACATCTACCTCCACCTCAGGGTCAAGCCCTCATATCCTGCCATGCTGGATGCCAGTGCCATTGGATAGATGGCACTGGGTGGAAAGATGTTGGGATCTGCCAGTACAGGTCCAGGAGCAAAATTTTCCCTGTTGCATATCCCTGGGTGTGCTTGCACTGTATAATGAGCATAGTGCAGCACTAGGAAGGGTGCAGGAAGACCTGCTGTAATTACTCAGTTCAGATGACTTTAATAGCCTGTGCTGGATCATGGGATAAGGTGGTCGTGCACTTCTGAGAACAAAGCTTGAGTGAGGGACTGCACAGTGTCCCTTCAGTGTGACTAGGAGTAATAGGACTGATAAAAAGAGATGTTCTTTCTCTTCCCCTCACTAGAAACCTCCAAGGTTGTGCTAACTTCAGACAGTTACTTGTTTATATTTGTGTGGCTTTGAAAAAGTCTTTTTAACAAGGAAGAGTATTGCTTCTCTTTACAGATCACAGCTCATCTAATGAATGAAATAAGAATGCTTCTGCCTTGAAGCACAAGTGCTGTGGCTCTTACTGCTTTTTATTCTCTTGTTACCTTCATCCCCAGTTCTGAGATTCAGTCAGAGAGAACATCCTCTGTGGGACACTGCCTTTCATTGCCATTTTTCTTTCTCCCTGATTTCCTGTTATCCTGTTCTCATGTAGTATTAATGCACAAGATGATGATTCTGGAATGAGTTGACAGAGGTTTCACTGTCTGTTTTACTGGCAGTACTGAGTATTGCTGAAATGTTAGTCACTAATGTGAAGGCACTGATTTGTAGTGTGTACCAACACTTGCAGTTGATGGCATGAATCAGCGGGTTTTACTCTTTGGTTATCAGATTCACACATTTCCTATTATAAAATTTTGGATACATAGACTTCTGCAAAGCACATATGAAATAATTTATTTTAGTCAACTGTCTTGGTCCTGATAGAGCATGAGTCCGTTGAGCAGAGACCTTGATTTGAAACAAAAGTGCTTTCAAAGTAAGGTATCTAACCTTCACAGAGTGGATTAATTATGTTAATTAATTACATTAATTACTAATTAATGGCAATGCTTGAGGGTTTTTTTACATAAAAGGTACTATTTCATTGGAAGGTTATGTGTGTTTTTCCAGTAGATTTAATTGTGAAAATGATTTTGAGAAAATAACACCTCACCACTACTAGTGAATAAGGCAGCTGAAATTCCTCCAAATTCATAACCTAAATTAAAGTTCATCTTCTCAAAGGATTGTGTCAGTAATAACATGCAAAGCATTTCTGTAAATTGTAGGAATCTTACAGAATAAATTATTTGGGCCTGCCAGACTGGAGAAATTGTAAATGTATCACTGGTGAACAAAATAAAATTATTAGTAATAAGGCACACTGTTTAGCGTTTCTGAAGTTGTTCCTATCAGAAAAACCATATTATGGATGGCAAATGCTGCTAAGGCTCTCTATCAATATTTTGTACGGTCGATGTCTGTAAAAGGTCTAAGAGAGTCTTTCTGATGATCACATCCTAGACAGAAAACAGCACAGCACTCGGCTGTGCAATTAGATTGTGCTAACTGCAGTTAGTTTTCTGGAGTGAAAACTGGTCAGTAAAATTTTTCTGAAATTAATGCTGTCAGTTTAAGTCAGTGCCATCAACTGTATCATTTCCAGTCACTATTTCTGTCATGCACATGAAGCCTATTATCCAGGACTGTTGTGCTTAAGTGTCACAGAACTGGCATATGTCTGTCTGGCATAACACATGGATTTCCTTTAATCAATCCTATCTGAATGGGAGCACTAGTTCCGTCTTTGGTATGTTTTTATAAACCACATATTTTCATTTTAGGAAGGTGTTTCCAGCACATATTGATAGTCAAAGTAAGTTTGTAGTTATGCTCATAAATGAAAAATATTTTCTTATCTGTTTTTTTCCTTTCTTCTTTTTTTCATGTTTTACTCTAATGGCAGGCAACATGCAGATATGGATAGTGAAATTATTTCATACTCTTTTCAGGTTTTTATATGTTGACTAAAATGGCTCAAACCCGTTATTTTTGGGCCTGTGTTTCCTTTGGATGGATCAGTCCACCCAGAGGAAGTACAGTATTCTCTCTGTTTCATAAAATCCTCAACCTTAGAGCTCCTTTCTGGTTTGTAGTTGACTCTCTCGGTATTTCTGCCTTCTGTCAACTCCTGCTCCCAGTACTGGAGTGGTTTCCGAGAAGATTGACTAAATACTTTTATTCTTTAGTGTCTGTCCAAATCCCCTGACATTGTCTATTGTCTGAGGCACATAAAAATTTCTTCTAGAGGAAAGTGCCAGAACACTAATACATATTGTCAGAGACATTGTTCCAGTACTCAGAAATAGACTCTGATATGCCATTCAACACTGTTATAGCGTAAAGCTTGGGGCAGAGATAAAGAGAGATCCTCATCTAAGACACTGGAAGGAAAAGAAAGAAACTAAAAACAAACTTGGGGGAAAAAAAGAGATGGCAGATCCTGAGGCAAGTATTTGAGATTGGGATAGATTTTATCAGCATGGTAAAGTAAGTCAGTGTTAAAATTAATCTGTGAAGAAGCAAATTATTTATTATTACACTTATTAGGATTTTAATGATTTTTGAATAAATATGCTGGAATTCTTTTCAAACAATCTAGAAAGATTCCAAATGTGGATGCAAAATGTCCACAGAACTGGGCAATATTTCCAACAGTATGCTCGTTATATAATTATCATGAAGCTGTTAGTGTTGTTTTGCTACTAACATGCTTTTGCAGCTTCCGTAGTCATACATGTAAATCATACATAACATCAGCATATTGCATCAGGAATTTACTGTTTATGGCTATTAAATTGCCAGTCTTTAATTCTACCTGACATTAAAACCATGTTAAGCAATTGGCAAGACCAAAGCTGTCCCTCATATTAGGAACAGTTTTTGCAAAGCGTTAGATGTTTCTGAATCAAAAACTGGCATTTCTCAAACACAGATGGTATTATTGGACCAAACCCTTAGATCTTAAGAACTCTAGATTCTTTGTGTATTTGCACAAATATCCTGTTTTGAAATCTTGTTCTGTATATATGTTTGAAGAATTATTTGTACTTTTTCAGAATATTCCCGTTTTCTGCACAAATCTTCTGTACTGTAAACCCTGTCAAAAGTGATGTGTCAGTGAAGATACCAGTTGAACAGCATTGGAGCTGAACTCTCTGGTGCCCACTCCTCTCTCTGTTAGCCTTGGGATTCCCATGCCTGATGCTGAAGCACATCCTTTCATCTCCAGGTGTTCCTTGCTTGGGCAAACAGGATGAAGTTTTCAACAGCCTTTCCCGTCTCAGCTCTACTGGAGAATTTCCTAAAGACTGGCAATTCACAAAATCCCCAGGCCTCATGAAAAGTGTCCCTCCTCTCTGTGACCTAGCAAACATTTTGCTTCTGTTGTGCATGCCCTTGTTGTAGCCCTGATGGGTCTGCAAAGCAGAAAACAGATGTGGGTAGAGCTCTGTGCTCCCCTGTGCAGCCCTGGGGGTGTTGTCACTGCAGTCTCCTGTGCTTCCCCTCCTGCCTTTACACCTGCTCAGTTTGCTGTGAAATCTGTGCAGAGTAAACAAGGAACTGTCATGGCCTTTGTCACCCTGTGAGTGGCTGGGGTTTAGCCTCGAGTATGTAAGGCAGAATATGACTTCCAGCAATGTGAGGTGAGGAAACAGAGTGGAGACACAGCAGGATATGAGGGTTTGGCCTTGAGGTGAAATGGAGGCAGATGTAGAGGCAGGAGTTGAGGACGTACACCTGATGTGTGTATCCCTCTGCCTTATTCAATGAAAGGGTATTTTGTTCTCCAGGAGTTTTCCTGAAGGGTTTCTTTCACAACAGCAGAGATCAGCTTAGAGTTATGTAAAGTTGAGGGGTTGAGGTTGCAGCAAGGTTTGAAGCACAGCTGGAGCTTCCAAACATCTGTGTGCATGACTTCAGACCTGTCTGAAGGACTGGAGCCCTCCTTGGGAAAAAAATTCTCTTAAAAATTCCTCTAGAGAAGAAGTCATTTTGCATATTTGCTGCTGAAGCACCCCTGCATTTTGCATTAGGAGGACATTTACAAGGACTAAGAGGCAAGATGTATAGGAGAAAATTGACACCCAAGAAAAGAATAACTATTGCTTTTTGAAGCTTGCAGAGGAACAAGTGTTAGATAAATGCATATGACAAACAGATCCTGTTTGATCTCTGTAAGAAGATTTGACAAGTCAGACACACAGGAGCCATAAATTACCTGTAATGGCAAAAATTACATCAGTTATAACCTTTTAAGCAGTTGTGCCTCATACAGCATCAATTCAGAGATAGTAATCTAAGGAGAACCAGTCTCTCTGTGCATGATTCCCTTGTAATATACAGCTACAAGAGTAAGCTGTGTATGATTTTCATAAGACATGATAAAAATCTAATGGTTCTAGGCTGCATACCGTAAACCTGTGCAGATAACTGGCTCAGACTAACTGATAAACATACTGGGCTAGAAAAACCATTTTTTACTTTAAAAAAGAAATGGGAGTATGATTGAGATGTCATGGTGTGGGGGTACTGCATGGGGAAGATTCCCATAATCAGTCATCAGACTGTTTCAAAGACAAGCTGTGGAGCTGGAGGGGCGTGGGGGCTGCCAGTGCTGCAGAGCAGCCTGTGAGGATTTTTGTGCCTGTGAGACATTCTGTGCCTTCTTTAGAGGATCACCCTAGGTGAGATAGCTGTCTTTGCTTTGGTGCCTGGCTTGCAAGTTGGTAATGAAGGTGGGAGGGGAAGGGAGGGAGAATCACAGGTTCATTAAGTTTGGAAAAGACCTCCAGCCATTAGCCCAGTACCACCATGTGCACCATCAAGCCACCAGCACTTCCTCAAGTGTCACATTCACATGTTTTTTGAACACTTCCAGCAGATGCAGCAGGTAGTACTTGGGCTGAGCACCACTGGCAGCTGAGGAACAGGCTGGTGCAGATCTGAGCTGTGTATGACACCCCTGCCATCAGGCATGACAGCACAGGTCCTGTCAATGACCTTTGCTAGGGGCTTGCTTCCCTTTCTCCCCTAATGGCAGAGCTTGATTTTCCCTTGAGCCCAAGGAGCATGTAGGAAAGGCTGTTCCCACCCTGTGCATGGCCTTGCTCAAGAAGCTGTTCTTGGGGCTGGAGGAAGGACTCCCAGGGCTGTGCTTTGCTTTTATGAAGTCCCTGTGCACATCTCCTTGGTGTGCTGCCTCAGCTGGGAAGGGAGGCAGTTTGGCAGTCAGAGGGATGAAGATGAACTAATTTTGGAGCCAGTACCAGGCAGCCTTGCAGTCCCAGCAGAGAAGACTGCTAGTGCTGTGGCTTGGAGCATCTTCTTTTAGCTCAATGGTCATTTTAGTTCACTTTTTATTACTGCCTGTTACTTCACACCTAAAGGCCAAAATTCTTGCAAGGCTGCTTTCCCAGATATTCCCCAACAAGTTGAATCACACAGAGAAAAGCTGCTGCCTGGGATTTTTCCCCTCCAAAAAACCATTTGTTTATATGGTAAGGAAAGCTCTATTTGTACTAACTTTTTGGTAGGATAAGAGAACATTACACACTGGTTCTAAGAACTGCAATTTCTGTCCCTGTGCTGCTTTCTGTCAGCAGGCTAACCACATGTGCCAGGAGCAGCCTGCTGCTGGCAGGCTGAGGTGGGCTGGGAGCAGCCTTGGCTGGGGGCTGCCCAGGGTCAGTGGCTGATGGCCCCATCATACTGCTGGCCCCAAAAAGGTGCTGGCTGTCATGTTGCTCATCAGACTGGCCCTGGGCTGCGGGCAGGTCCTAGTGGCAGCCACAGGTGGGGTCAGGCTGGGCTGCCCCGTGTTGGGCACAGATGGGCACAGCCCTGGGCTGACTGCAGGAGCCCTCAGGGCTAGGGGAGTAGAGGAGTTGGGAAGAGATGATGAGCCTGGGAAAAGGAGTGGATGGTAGCAAGGTAGTCATTTAATTTTTGTGTCAGCATCCAACTCTATTTTAATTGGCAATAAATTACATTATTTTTCCCCAAGTTGAGTCTTTTTTGTCCTTAAGTGATGTCCGTGACCCCCAAACTTTTCCATCTCATTTTCATCCCCTTTCAGAATGCAATGCTGTAGCTGCTGCATGGGGCTAGCTAGGTCTTCAGGAAGGGGATACTCCAGCAGTCTTTCCTTCTAGGGCATCACCTTCATGTCAGGGTTGAGGTGCTAATCCTTGACATACAACTGGTGGGGTTCTTAATTCTGTCAGTACAGAGAGGGTGGTAGTTGCTGCTTTAACTCAGGGTTTTCTGAAACTGTGGGACAGCAGAATTGTCTGTATGACTGCCCTGGCCCTTCTAGGTCCAAATTTTTCTTCTAGAAAAAAGAAAATCAAGAAGATTGGATCACATTCTGTGAATACAAATAGCTGAAAAGCATGAAGGTGATGAAACTCGGCTTTCTGGGAAGATTCAAACACAGCTTCTGATTCAGAACCCAATGTGGAACATTTTTTTTCTTTAGCTTTTCATGTGACCATGACCAGGCTATGAAGTAGGTGAGAACAAATCTCTTGAATGGGCAATACAGTGCAAGAGGATATTTTACTTTAAGTTGGTTTTCCTAGAGAAATATGTTATATCCAAAGAATATGCCTGTCACTTTGCAGAATCTTTTAGAGCTTCTGCATGCCTTCATCTAGACCTAGAAGAGCTGCAGATGCCAGAAGCTCTGACAAATTAATTGTAAAACACTTGGGTGTTGAACAGGCCCCAAATGAGAGCGAATGCTGAGGGAGAGAGGGGAACTCAACTGTAACATGTTGTGTAACTGTCTGGCCATCCCATGCAGGTGTCCTGTGCAGGTAATTGGAGCCCAGCGAGGTGCAGGCTGGCCTGGATGTGTCCCCTCTCCCTTGCCAACAGTGGAGGGAGAGGCACAAGTCTACAGGAAACAAAGCTTTGTTGCCTTTATGAGAGAACCTACGTTTTTCCCAGTGCCTCAGAAAAAGTCTATTTATTTATTTATTTTTAGCAGCATGCCTTTCAGTAGGGTTTGCAGATGGCAAGGGTCAGAGTTCTGTGATGTTCTGTCTGTCTGCCCTTAATTCCTTTATTTTGAGTTCACTGTGACTTCCAGCAGAATCATCTATATTTGCTGGTATAAATGGATGCAACAGTTCATCTTTAGTGTAAATATAATTTATGTTATTAGCAAAAATAAAGACATCAATTTTTTCCTCTAGTTTTTTTTTTTTTTTTATGAGTTGTCAGAAAACTGAACTCTTGCTACCCCAGAAATTTGAGCCTAGGGAGTTCAGTGGTTAGTATATGACTACTCTAGGGGAACAAAAGGTACCTTTCCAATTAAAGTTAATAGAGGGATAACTTCAGACACACAAAAGGAAAAAAAGACACCTATAAGTCATGGTGAGTTCAAAAGGAAAGAATTAAGGTAGGCACACAAAGCATCATGGGAAGTGCTATTCAAGGTACCATGTCAAAAAGGCTGATTAACAGCAGTTCCAAGTCTACCTGATCACCAGGGAGTCTTACTGATAAAAATTATTTCCCCTCCAGAGAGAAGAATCTCCCTGAACTGAACAAATGTGTCACTTTTGAATAAGGATTCATGAAAAGGCAGAAGAGGAGAAGAAAAAAGAATAAAGGTACGCATTCACCAAAAGATCTGAAATGTGTAACTTGTGACTGTTTATCAGTCTTTAAGTTCTGAATGAAACCGCAAGTCATATGTCAGTGAGCAAGGATTCAGATCACTAGCTTTGCATTTCTTTTTTTTTTTTTTTGTTTAAAAGTGGCTGTTTGTAGATAAAATTCTCTGGTGTTGGTTGTAATTGCAATCAGAGAAATCTAATGGCTTTGTTTGATGTGTTGCTTAGACCTTCCAGGCTGTAAGGCTTTTCAACAGAGTCCTCTAAAGATATTGATTGAATTCTGGAGCTACTTTGTGGAATCTGGTGATCTGTATTGTGTGCAGAACTCACACTAGATTAATGTAATTGTAAATTCTAGGCATAACATACATTTATTTTAGGTCACTATTTAGGTCACAGATTATATTTCTCTCTCTCCCCACCCCCAGTTTTATTTCTTTAGGTTGTTTTAAACACAGTGAGCTGTGCAGAAGAAAAGACACATGAAAGAAATGCAATTAGAATGTCTTTTTGTGAGCATGATGTACAAATGCCTTTTTTTTTTTTTTTTAAATTGGCCCTTATCTGTTGTTTCATCTTTTATAACTCTCATATATATTTACACGGTATTTTGGAGGAATTTCTCTTTAAATTGTCTTTTTATGTCTTTCTTCATACCCACGGTTTGTTCCTCCATTTGTGGTGATGTGGAATGGGTTAGAGAACACGATTGGCACAGGTAGGGGGCAGGTCAATGTGAAAATGTGAGCACTTGAGATGTGTTGTGCAGGGTAGTGTTTGGAAGAATTACAGTGGACTGTATGTTTGTGAGCTGCTTTCTCAGGGCTGCTGCAGTAGATGTGTGTTAGGTGTCCTGTGCTTTGACATTAACTGAGGAAACTCAGGAAAAGCTCTGCGCTGGCTATAGTAGGTTTTGTTGGACTGCAGCAATTTGAGATGCAGCAGGGATGAAACAAATGGAAGCAGTGGGTTCTTTGGCTGCAGCTGGACAGGAGAAAATTATCAAGTGCATGCTGTGCTGGCTGGGCAAAAATGGGATGACTTTTTGACCTTCAGGCAAGTTGTGAGAAGCTTCACTCAGTACAAAAAAGAAATTAATGCTGTTTACCTACAAAATGGCTGTAGAAGGAGACTTTAGGTAGCAAACTGCTAATTGAGCAATCTTCTGTCTTGCAAAAGGAAATTGGGAGTTTGCCTAGTTTATTGTATGTTCTAGATAAACTATAGCCTCCTGAGAAATCATTCAGGGTTTTCCCTCTGTTTGGCTCAGCACTTAAAAAATCAGTGGGCAGTAAGTTACACCTTACATTTGTGATATTTTGTAAAAGAGAAATTCTAAAACTGTTTATGTTCTTCTATTTGTTTTCTCTAGATGTTATTAATTATGTTCCCATAGTTGTTTTTTTTTTTCTACTTGGCATTTTTAATGTTACTACTGCTATTACTATTATTTAAATGTTAGAGTGGGCTTTTTTTAGCTCATTTCCTGACCGCTATCCTTGACACCTTGGGGAGCTGTAGAGTACGAACTATTTCATTCACTTTCAGTGTCTCATTGTTTATTCATAATGGCAGTGTAAAAATGCAGAAAAATACAAAAAGAGCAGTCTAACTGTAGTATCAATTTCTCATAAAAATGCATGTGTATATATGGAAATATGTGCACCTGTAAAAGAGACTGAATTAAATGATATTTTAATTTTTACATTATATTATGTTCCACATTATGTTTTATGGAATATTTCAATAAACCTTGGGAAAATTCTATGTATAGTTAAAATACATACTAGAATTTTCAGACAGATGCATATTGCACGCAATTATCTGGAGTATACTTTAATTTAATCTATTTGTCCACTTGGTGTTGTCCCAAACAAGAGAGTTCAACATTTAGTAAGAGAAAAGGAAAGTTATTTTTATTTTCTTTATTTGACTGAAGAAGACTACCACACAGAAAGCAATTTATATGCATTAAGTGTTAAGTTCACAATCACTAGGCAAGTCTCCTCAGAAGGAAAAAGAAGCAGTGTTGCTTGTGTTGTGTTTCTGTTTGCCCCTCTTAACATTTCTTTGACTGGGTTATCCTTTGTGGAGGCAAGAGAACCATGTCCTTGCAGCCCACATGACCACCATCCAGCTCCACATGTAAGAGCCTGGATGCACCTCTGAGCTCTCAGATATTCTGCTGGAAGATTTGGATCCTGTGGCTCTTAAGAGACTGCTGGGCTGTTTCTCTGCTCTTTACTTGAGGAAACATTGTAGGCTTCTGGTGTTGTTGATTTTCATGTAGAAGTCCCTGTGTTGTCTAGTAAGCAATTTTAAAACACACATGTTTTGGGAATTCTGTTTGGAGGAGAATGACAATCATGTTTAGAAAACCACTGCCTTTTTGGCAGGTGAGCTGACAGCAGGCTTCAAATGTAATTGATTGGCGGCTGATTTAACATCAGTAATTTCAGCAGACTGTAATGTTTGACACCAGTTTTCTAAGGCGTTGTATAAGGTGGTAATAGTTTCTGCCGAATGAAGGATTTCTTTGTTACAATAGGAGGAAGTCAGGAGAAGGTAGGTTAGCCGTGAAGAAGAAGAAAAAAAAGGCTTTTGGTTAAGGTGAAAAGAAATCATATCATTATTTGCTTTAACCTGTCATTGGTTTTTCTCTCCCCCTGAAAATTTCTGTTTGCAAAAGTTTCTCAAGTGAAGAGTTTTTCATCTTGCGAATCTTCAATTTCTTTTTTTAAAAGATTTAATTTCTTTCTCTCTTGGATATTAAATATAAAAATTCTCTTTAATATTTTAAAAGTTGCTTTAACAATCTGAATCTCCCATAGCGAGGAGATTCCTCCTCCTTCTACCTTCTTGCATTCAATTGGATTCTCATTTGAACACATTTCATTACACACGTGGTTTTACTAGAAATAATAATAGTTTGCATTTATTGTTTAGAGTATGTAATACCTTTCCTTTAGTTTCCTTTACTTTATCAGTGTTTAGTTGAAACTCTCCCATGTATCAAAATCGCTTTGTTCCTGCCTACTTGCCTTTGCCTCTTTACGTTCTTTTCTTTTATCTCGTTTTGTTCTATTGGGTAATCAAAGTAATTTGTTGGTTTTTTGGTTATCTTCTTGCACAAACTTGGCCGTGCCATCTTTCACACTTCCTTTTACAGAGTAACCTTCCAGAGCACATAAGCAGCTCTGTCCTTTGTCCCGCTGAAGCCTACCCTGTTACATCCATCTCTACTGTGCTGTCTTAGGGGAAAATTGCTCAGCATGCCATTAAAGCAATGTTGTGATTATGCTGGTTGTAGCTTTCCATCTTCCCCCAGCTTTGACTTACTCGTCTGGTTTTCATACTGTTTTGAAAAGTAGCTGGGATATGTTGTATCTGGTGTGCAGGAAAAAAGTTGTTTTAAAAAAAATTTATTTGCTAATTACGTTCTAGAAGGTTCATCCCAGAGAACTGCTTCTGAGTAATTCTTTAATCAGGGATACAAAGCTGGGATGCACCAACGGGACAAAGGGAGTCTGGGACAGGAGAACAAACGGAGTTTGGGATAGCACACAGAAAGAACTGTAAAATTTCTGAATGCAGAAGGATAGCATCATGCATTTGGGGGCTCTTACTAAAACCCGCTGCTCTAAGCTGGGAGGTCAGCAGCTGGAAACAACCAAGAAACATACAGTACTCTGTCACAAGCTGTCTGTAAGCTGTGAAGGTATGAAAGAGATAAATGCAATCCTAGGATGTCTCAGGATGGATAACTCCAGATAAGGAAGTACCACAAGCTGCATAGAGGAATCATTAACAGGACCTCATTTAAGATAGCACATGTGGTTTTGACTAACGGTGTTCAAGAAAGATGATCTGAAACTGAAGTTTGCATAGACAAGGCCATAGGGATGATCAGGGAAATGGAGAATTTGTTTTACAAACGGGATCTAGGAGAGGTTGGTTGTTTAAATTGGCAAGGAAAAACCTGAGAGAGCATGCAAGTTTTTTGTCTTTAAATACACTGTGGCAGAAAATAACTCTTAATCTGAAGGGCAATGCTGGCAAAGGAACAGAGGGGTAAACTGGCCAAGAGTACACTTTGGTTGAGGTTAAGACAGAAGTTCCTAACTATTAAAGTGGCTGAGCTCAGGACTGTGACTATTCCATGGGAACAATCCAAGCACGAGACACAGTAGAACACAAAGGTCAATTTATAAAGGGGATTATCTCAGAAGGCTGCTCCTGAGAGCCTGGGATTAGATTACCTGAGCCAGGTGATCATTCTAGACCTATGGCCTTTACGACATATAAAGTTATGTATTTTTTAATAATAAATATATTTCTTTATCTGTAGAAAAGACATTTGCACTTGGTTCATTGTTCCAAATAAACGCACCATTTGCAGAGAGAAGGATGTGTTTGTAACTGTGGTTACCCTCTAGATGTAAACAAAGTTTCCATCCTTACAGTGATGTTGGGTTTGGAGCAGTTGCTTTTTAAATCACATTAGCTCAGCTAAGATAACTAAACTTGACTGAAACTCTGCTTTTCTGAAACTGAGACATGGGTGTTGAAACATTTCTACTGAAACAGTGTGTGTCAGCTAATCCAGTCAGTCAAACTGGTTTGGTTAAATAAAGCAGTTTTATGTCACTGACATACATTTTCAGCTCTTTGAATATCATCCACCATCTGATAGGAGCTAAATAAAAACACTCATAAAATTGCATTGGACAACAAGTTCCATTTAAAAACAAAACCAAATCAAAGCAAAACCAAAAACCAAACCAAAATGAAGCCTCTAATGATTAATAGATTGGTCCAAAATGAACTGCTGGTATTATCCATACAAGGCTCTAATGCTCTTTAAAATCAAGGATTAATAGCGTTCACTTTTCTGTTGGACAAAACTTTTGCAAGTGAGAGGAGACTGGGATGCAAGACAATTTCCAGTTGCTTCTATCAGAGGACCTAGTGAAAGGAGAAAACCACAGTAAGAGTCATAAAAACATTATCCTCCCATGTGCTCTGAAAGGACGAGCTTGGCATTTGATGGGATGCCAGTGTGCTGCAAGTGTTGACTGCTGTTCTTTAAAGCCTTATAAAGAAACAAAACTAACAAAAGGCACTACAGACAATATTGCAGCAATGAGTGTTTCTTGGATGTCAAACACCCTCCAGCCCACAGCACTTTGATCTTGGGAACAAACTATAAAGAACAAATAGAGTAATTTTTCTTACATGCTAAGATTTAACAGTGAGGTTGATGAACTTCTGGAAAACTAGCATAATGGGCATGCCTTTTCCATTTGTTAAATTGTTTTGACAAGGGCATATTTCATTTAAAGAGGCTGTTTTCTATTCCTTCCCTTTTTGGTCTCTGAAAAAAATAAAAGAGGAACCAATATAGAACTTCACAGTACAGATCAGCTCACCTTCCACATGAGCCAAGTGGAAAAAATATCACTTAAATTCTCTTTTATTGAAGGGGGAATAGGAAGGCGGGGGAAATAAAAGCGTGTGTAGACAGTATAGCTGGGTATTTGTGAGTTTTGGCTCATTTAGCCTTTTCATTGAAAGCCTCTGTTTCCATTAAACTTGCCAAAGAAAATGTATGAAATGTATTAATATACACTGTGCACATTAGGGATGGGAGCAGTGACTTAGAGGCTATCAAAGCCCCTCTGGTGCTCTGTGACTAGATACGAGGATCGGCAGGCTCTACCACGTTTGGGCACTGCTTCCCACCTGCAAAAAAGATGCTGCTTTAAAATTTTTGTATCTCACTGTCCTTTCACCTTTCCTTAGGTACTGAAATCGCCAAAATGGAGGAGGTTGCCTCCTGTGTTGCCAGTCCAACTGTCTCAGAAGGGTTTTACACTCCCTCAAAACCTGCTTTTACAGGATCACCTTTTCTCAGTTTGCAGACTTAAGCCTTCCCTCTGTTAGACATATAACCTTTGGGTATGTTAAAGCTCAGGCTCCATTTGAGATTCATTTTGTCAGTGTATCTCTGTCTTCCTGAACACTAAATAATTTTTTTTCAGGTATAGCTTAAAAAAACAGAGTAAGAGACTCTTGGAATCTTGACTTTTTGGTCAAAGTCAAATTGACCAAATTTGTACAGTCATGAGTTCAAATCCTGACTATTTAACCCAAGTCTTTCATCATGAGGAGATGCTGATTTATTTGATTTCTGGTGGAAAACCTTAGCATGTCTAGGGCTTGGCTGCCCTGTCTGAATGGATGCTAATAGTTGCTGGGCATAAGAGCCAGGATTTGTTCTACCAGGCCTATTTTTTCCCACTGTTTGCAGCAAAATGCCTGCATTACAGCAGTGCTGTGAGAGACTCTGTCAGTTTAGATCCTACCTACTGACTGAAAGACTTCATTTTCTTCTTGTCACACAGACAAATTAGCCAGTTTCTTCTCTTCATGGTTTTCCTTTGCAAAGAAGGCAGTGATGACAAAACCAGTGTGCTGAGGCACAACTGCATCTTGGCCCTTTTCAGGGCAGAAATGTCCCCTTCCCTGGAAGACACACCGATGAATCCTTGCATTCAGTTTCAATTCCTTATTGAGCTATGCCCTGCAACATGCTAAAAATGAAACTCAGGATGCCTAGTCGATGTTTCTCAGATTCTCTCCTGACCATTTGCAGGAGGAGTTGTGTTTATACTATCCAACTTCAGGTCTGACGTGGGCTATGGAGCTGCTTTGTCTCCTGGATCTGTTTGTGCTGCTGGATGGGATTACCATCTGCAGCTGGGTATCAGGGAGATGTGTGAGTTTGCCTCGTTAAGATCTGGGAACAGAACTGCTTTCTGGAGCAAAATGAGCCATTCTGCAAAATTTTCTGCTTTCTTACACAGTTCAAGCTAACAAGGAGCACTCTTCCCAGTTTGGCACATCTTTTCGCATTTATAATGAAGCTTAATCGTATGTGGTTGCATGTTTGCAATTGCATGTTTTGTTGCAAATGTTTCAATGCTTCTGCCTGGTTTTGCCTAGGGGCAATTTTAACCGAGGTGGGGAAAAAAAGTAGTTCTGCCAGAGGCAAACATTCTCAAATGACTGTTTTTTCTATCTCCTGAAACTGCTTTCTGTCTCATGGCAGTTAACAAATGATCTCAGAGGAGTGTGGCATCTGCACATAAACCTTTTACCTTCAATTTCTCATGCAAACAGAACACAGAAATAACTGGTTAGAAAACAACTACTAAAAATACCTAGAGTTAATTTCTCTTTATGCTTTGACTTGTAGCTTATGGGGAAGTAAAGAGAAATTATGCACAACATGATGATTTTCCTGCTTTTTAAAAAAAAAATATTCTTTTCTCCATGTGAAATATTTTTTGGAAATCACTTAAGGTATGAGTTTTCCAAAGTTACTACAGCTGTTAAAATTCTGCCACATTGAGCCAAAAGATCTAAATTCAAATAGAAATTCAATTTTGCTTAAAGATTTATCCTGTGGCTTCTTTCCAGTAGGAATCTTTTTATGGCTTCTTTAAGATTTTCCAGTCTGGTTCTTTATGGAAAGCTTGGTAAATCTTATGAAACTTTACTTTAGTCATGTTCACATGAAATGGGTATAGACTCAACTGTGCCTTTAGGTACAGAAGGAGTATTCACAGGTGAATGGCAAGATGGCTTCTAAAAGACTTCCATCAAACACCCACAATTTGATGTGATACCTTATCCTTGCTCTGGATGTGCTGGAGCACCACCCCTGCCTGGAAAGCTTTTACCATCACTCCTCATGAAAAGCATCTCAATAAACCAAGAACAAGTCTCCAGCAGGTACAGATCTGTACAGCTACACTGATTTGTGCCTGCATTAATAATATGCTTCAGTTATTTGCTGATGAACTAACAACTTCCATAAACTTTGTAGGAGAATATTTTCACACTCAGGTCTGTCAAAACAGGACCAATGTCGCACCCCCAAGAGCTGAACATTTTAGTGGACTAACTGTGGGGACCTTTCCTCAGCTTACAGCTATTTAGAGAGCAGGTGAGGCACATCACTGGGGCAGCACAAAGTGTCCTGCAGTACTGCTGGAGGGCAGGGCAGATATCTCTGCATTGCTCCTGTCTGGCTGACCCTGCTGTGGCCCCCATCCACACCCAGCCTTAGAGACAGTCTATGATCTACATGGCAGCATCTCCCAGTGTTCATCATGCAGTAACAGATCTGCTGCCTTTTGCATGGGGATTCCTGGATGGGGTTCTCAGTGGGAATCCATTGACTCTTTTGCCTGATCTGGCCTGGGCTGATATTGGTGCCCATTTTGCCTGTATCTCCTTGGGTGATGACTCTCCCTACCTGTCTGCCGTTGTCATCATGCTCTTTCCTAAACATTTGCTGTGAGAGGCAGGTCAGCAGTGTGCAAGGTGCTTGGAGCTCAGTGCAAAAAGCTCAATTACAGATTTGCTGACTCATTTCCCAGCAAAAGGCTTCTCTTCTCCATAGAGGACCTGGGGGCTGTGGACTTTGCAGAGGGCTCTAATTAGGAACATTTCTGCTTGCATGTCTTTCTTCTTCAAAACAGAATAATTTCTTTTAAATGCAATTTTAACTTTTGATGTTGTCAGCTTGCAGTTCTTGTTTTGGGTACAGTCTTTCTAGTGTGGTGTTGCTAGTGGGTTGTCTTGTCTTTCTTTTCACATGCCAAAATATTTTGAATGCTAATGTAGGCGGGCAGTTTTTGGTCTGTCTGTATCTGTTTAAGCTGTGTGTGCATTGCTGGAGTCCAAGCTTTCATCCAGTGAGTAAAGCTAATTATTTGCTTGACTAACAGTGGTAAATAGTTCAGTAACATACTGAATTGTGGAAAGTCTCCATCCTTCCAGAGAGAGCAAATCTCAGTCTTCCTTTGGTGTGTAAGCTCAAGTTCACACCTGGTTGGGGTAACAATCAAGCAAATGACATATGATGATTGTCCTGATTTTCTTCAAGAGACTGTAGTACCCCTTAGACTTCAGAATCACTGGAATTCAAATGTCTCTGAAGTACAGAAGTGTACCCTTTTTTTTCCTGCATAGGCGTGACATTTGGCAATACACCCATTTGTCCTTGTAAGTGCATGAAAAGATGGTATTTCAGCCTGATGTTTACAATTGAGATTCAAATTTTTGAAACTCATCAATCTAGTAACCTCATGCTGGACTGGAAACATTAAACTAGATGAAAACCTCAGGCTTGTGCAGTATTTAGGATTTTGGACCTGCATTTTCTAGACCAGGATGGACCATCATTTCAGTGGGGAGCTGTACCTTGTAAGTTGGAGCTTGTCAAAGTCTTATTACTTTGTCCAGAGTGTTAGGATCATTAGAATTCTTAGTTAAGTACCTATCCCCACTTTGTCAGGAAAGTGTAAGCAATATGTTTTACCCTTGTGTTACTTTCTGTCTCAAGACTGGAAGTTTTAGATGTGCACTGTGTCTCATGCAAGCTCTGTTTTCAGAGGAATAAACTAAAAGATGGGCCAAGTTACATTTTGTTAACCTGGTTCAAGAATCCTGAAACTGATGAACAAATCTTACCTTCTGAGTGAAGCTGTGCTTTTCCTACAGAATTACCCTGCTTTTAAATGTCATGTGGGTATTTTCAGGGCATGTGGGTTGTGGCCTTTCTTCTAGACAGACTGTGATTATCTACTGGTAACATCAGCTGCAATCAGCATTGCAGGCACACCACCTCCATGCCTTTTCCAAGGGAAAGCCTGTTTCCTTGGTGAGGCATAGCATCAAGTGTGTAGAGACCTGGGCTCAGGTCTCCATTGGTGAAACATGGAGCAAGCCTGCAGTATGCTTTCCTCTAACTCCTGTAGAATGTGGATTATACTTATCTTTTGCATTTTGTCTGTTTTATCTCTGACTGCAAGTACCTTAGGACAGATGTGATTTTCTGCACTATCTATGAACAATGCCACTGCAGGGTTTCAAGTTGCTGCTGTAACACTATAGGTTCAATAAAGTGGCAATTATCTGGAAAAACCTTGCCGAAAAAAAAAGCAAGTTAAATTGCTGTGAACTCTTCACTTGCATGCTGAATTTTGGCATGCTTCAAGGCATCTGAATCTCCAGAAAGAGAGGTGCCTCCTCTGCCTCTGTTATACTATCTTGAATAAGAGCTACGTTCTTGTGAAAGAGTTTGATGCTTTCTTTGCTCCACCTCACTTTACATCAGGCTTGCTTTGTGTCCATTCTCTTGATTTTGTAAAGGCATGTGCAGATGTGAGTCCTGCTGCAGATGAGTGTTTCTGATCACTGCTCTGAGTGCGAGCATCCTCAGCCCTTGGAGGTGTGGTCGCTCTTGCCCCGGGGCACTGTGCTGTGCTGGAGTTGTGAGGGAGCTGTCTGGGAGAACAGAATGAGGTGCCCTGACAAAGTGTCTCAGGCAGCTTGAACATACTGTGTCAAGAAGAGAGAGCAAGAAAAACACATGAGGTGTTCTAATAAAAGCACCAGAGCAGTGAAGATTCATTTTTCTTAGAAAGAATCTTAAGAAGTTCTTTTTTTTTTCTTTAATTTTTTCCCCCCACTGTCTGCATTATCAAATCTCTACCCCTTGTGTCTGTCTCTCTGTTACTTTCAATATGCATTGCAGCTTCTGTCTCCTCCTTTGTTTGTGTCAGCAGGATAGGTCTTTCTAGGCAAAGGAAGGGGAATATTTTGCTGGCCTACATATCAAGTTAACCTTGTGAACAGTGGAGAAGGCAGTCCATATCTCTGAGTTCTGAATCTCTCTCTTGGGTTGTACTTCCAAGTAGACATAGGGAGCTGTTGGCTTTGCTGCTGTTTGTCATTTGATAGATGCATACAAATCCAGGAAGTGATCCAAATCCTGTATGGCTTCTTTTATCCCCAAAAGAACTTCCTGCAGAGGAAATAATTTGGGTGCCTTTTGTTGGTTTGGGGCTAAGGAAATGAATACTATCAGATTTTATTTCTACTGAAAGATGCAACTGCTTTAATATTTCACATCCAGAGCTGATTTGTGAAGAAAGCTTGACTGATCAGATTCGTAATAAGATGAAGAAGCTGCTCACTCTCAGGTGGCTACAGGTTAGCCTGGAGCAGTTGCATCAAGCTTGTCCTGGCAGTGGAGGAACCTGTATGACCTACCATAGGCTTCTTTCTGCAGAGACATCTCTTGATGTCACTGCAGTGATCTGAAGTGCTGTGTTATCTTGCCACCCTTTTGCAGGGGAAACTCCCTGACTTTCTTCATAGCTAGTTTTCTATGCCATTGCAGCATTCTTAAACTTGAAAATAATTTTGGGCAGGGATTAGAGAGCATCAGAAGTGGCAGTCAGACACCTCCTGAGGGACTTTCCCACCTGAGGTACTCTGTGAATCTCTCATGGTCTGATTATTACTGGCAGCAAATTTCTGTTGCATACAAGGTGTAGTGAGTGTGCACAGAACTGAGGAAGTGCTGTGATGGAAACTTAAATACTGTTTATGAAGGTCTGTGAACTGCAGAATCCAAACTATTAATTGTAGCTTAATATCTGTTATTTCTATAGCCAGAGAATTGAAGTAGGTGGTCATAATATTATGAAAGTGAATGGCCTGTGTGACTATGTTCCTGGGAAGACCTGTATGGGTTTTTTGGTATTTAGAGGGAAAGTGCAAGTGATCCTTCCCACCTGCCACTTCCCACTCTGTGCTGTAAGACAGAGGCTTGGCTCAGCCTTCTGCTTGAGGCTGTGCAGAGAAATATATTTGGAGACCCAATTCTGACTCTGGTCAAAAAGAGATGAAGTGTACAATATGAAGAATTTGGGCAGGTATTTAAAATCAAACTAACTAAATTTAAGAGTATCTCTTAAAAAAAAAATCTATCTTTATCATAGAAAATTAATAGTCAGGACTTGAATTCTATGAAATGCTAAGTTGGATAATTTCCAAAAGAATCACCTTTATTTGAATTATAAATGCCCTCAAAGCTCATGAACCATCAAATTCAGGATTTGAACCTGTGTGAGGAGGTGTCTCAGTCCTTGGATCAGGTCAGTTCCTCTCATTGTAGCTTTTTCCATTGAAAGAGTTGGGTAAAAATTGTCGGAGGATAGACTCAAATTGTTGAGTTATATCTGAAACCTCTGAATTAGAGTTTAGACTATCATTGGATGCTTTCAGTTTTTCACTGAAATGGTATGAATCCCTGTCTTATCACCAAGGGCCACAGAACAAATGCATCCACAGAATTTAATGCTGTTAGTTGACATCATCACACAGAAAACAAATGCAGAAGGATTCTACAAACCAAAGGAAAGTTTTCCTCTGGCAGAGAGAGTGTAGCATGAGGCCAAAAGTGAATTCCTCCAAGGCAGGACTGAATGCTGTAGCTATGTGATAGATGGAGGAGACCAGTATAAATCACAGGATAAAATAACTGCTGTAAAGAATGCTCCTTGTCCTACAAATGTTGTGCAGTTACGCTCTCTCCTAGGATTTATAAACTATTTCAGTCATTTTTTTGCAGAACCTTTCAGCAGTCCTGAATTCTCTGAATCAACTGCCCAGGAGAGAATTGAAAATGGCAGTGCACTGATGCTATAAAAGAAACCAGAAGACTTAGATTGCATTCATCTCTGATTTAACCCAGTGCAATACAACACTGAAATTATTAAGGTTGGAATGATGTTGCCATGAGCAGGAGTTGCCCTTTGCAGTTTAAAATGTGTGGCTCCAGCTCACAGTGGTATAAGTTAGAGGCTGGAGCACATAGGGTGCTACACTGAGCACAGGTGCTTTGTGGGTGTGCCATGCTGGTTGCATGAGGCAGCAGTGTGCCAGAGGAATGATCCATGTCTGTGCATTCCTCTGAAGAGATCTGATTTTGCTGCAATCCCTAGGGGCAGCTAAAGAGGCTTCCTGGCTGAGAGTGGCCCATGCGTGGTCACAGGAGGATTGGGAAGGATGTCAGCACGTGCTCACATTAGGCTTTCTTGAGCTAAAGTGTAAAGATCTAATAACTTGCAACCAGTTTGGACTCAGAAAAAACAGCACAAACACAGTGTTTTATCACTTTCATGTGCATTTTGGTTTTAAGTACTGTGTACTAGGAGCTGGCTGTTAGTAAACTACCTAGATTACCAGCTTTGCCCTAGGTACTCACACAGCCTGTGCAGGCCTGTCACACTCCTGGCATTTGTGCACAAGTGCCTTGCAAAATTTCACTGTATCAGCCTAGGCTAGTGCTATTGCCTGCCATTGGAATGTATTAACACTCGTATTTTACACCCTCTTATTTCTTCCACCTGATTTAAATGCTTTAAATTGAGTCCTGTTTGCAGTCTCTCTCTCTCTCTCTTTTTTTTTTTTTTTTTTTACAGGCAAATTCTGCCAGTGATCTTGTGTCACTGCTCTGTCATTCTGGTTCTGTGGTGGTGAAACACAAATTATTCTGGTGGTAGCTGAGCTCCTGGAAATGCTGGCAAAAGTGGTGAAAGCAAAGCTGCACCATGTAACCATGAGCTGAAGGAAGAGAATCAGCTTGTGTGAAAACATGAAACCTGTGAAAGGATTTGGTAGGCTAGCTGGGACTCTAATTTAGCATTTTAGCATTATTCTCCATCATCAGTAAAATCAAGAGTGAGCTGTGCATGGGCCTGATAATGGAAAATAGCATTCTTCCTGATGGTTTGTGCAGGGAAAAATGAATCCAACTGTTTTCACCGATAACCAAAAATTTTTGGGGACCGATGCAAGCCAGTTCTTTTTCTATTCAAATAAACTAATATACTGTAGCACATACTGCTGTGGAGGAGACATTGACATGAGTATTTGGAAAAGTGTGTTTCTAGAACTTATAAACCATTAAATAGTAAATATTTAGTAAGCAAAGATATGGCATATATAGGAAAACCTCTGTGTAATCCAAACCAAGCAAACCTAGCTGTTTATCCCAATAACTTGTCAAGTACACAGTACTTTAGAGATTTTCTCACCCTATAGGCTTCCTGCTCTTGAAGTTCACCATCTGTGTTCTCCCTAGTACTGAAAAGTCTCTTTGGAGGAGTCACTAGTGGCCTGAGATTTTGCCTGTATTGAAGGAAGTCTAGCTGAAGTGAGCAAAGCTATGAAGTTAAACCTCAGCAAACCCATGTGTGGCTCCTACTCAGCAGTGCTTGCTCCTGTCCTGGGTGTTTGAAATATCCATGAGCCCTAACCAACATTTTTGGATTAAATATTTTTTTTCTGAAAAATGGATCAGCAACATTTTTCTGGTTTTCCTTCTTCAAGCTTAAAAATTTCTTTGAAAATTGAACCAGTGGAAACTGCTGACCACTGAGAGGAACACATAATGGGTACATTCCCGACAAGGATGGGATGGATTACAGCACTTCTCCTGTAAAAGGCAAAAAAACCTCTCAAACTAAAAAATTACTTTCAGATTTAAGAAACGTTTCTCAAAGTTTCTTTCAGTGATTTCCTCACACAAAGACTTATGAAATAGTCACCTCTTTAATTTAAATCTAAGCTTTTTTCTACCCAGTGTGGGAAAGATGAAATATTGTTTCCAATTTGTAAGTACTAGTGGAAAACTTGTAGAAATTTTATAGCTGGATTTTTATTTTAATTAAAAAGGGCTTTGAAGAGTGAAAATAAAGAGTGTTTTGGCAGAAAATTTCAATTATATTTGAATTTCTGGCTTTTTTTATGGAAAAAAAAGGCAAGCATGAACATTTGTTCTCCTGATGATTTATATTTGTTAATAGTATTTTTTAGGTTAAAAAGTGACTTTTATTTTTTTTTTTTAACTGCAAATACTTATGTAAAGACAAGTAACTTTTCCTATTTTCATCTATGAATAAAAAAATTGTATGAATACCCTAGGCCAACACCCTGCTTCTTCCCCCTCCCCCCCAAAACTCCCATCTTCCCTGGAGCCCCAAAATACAATAGACTCATTAATGCTTACATGGGAAATTTAGATTTTTAGTTTTTTAAACAAATATGAAATTTTCTCTTTTAGAATACGGTGTTTCTTCCTCTGCTACACTTAAGATATTTTCAGATAGTTGTCATATGAATCATACAAATGTTTAGCAAAGAAACAAAATTTGTTATCTTAGCTGGTAATGCACCAATTCCAAAATCTCTGCTACATTCACTAGTCCACATCTGTGATGTAGGCAATGGTCACATGCAATAAGAATTATGCTTAACCTGTGCTTATGTCAAAGATGAAGTTCCCTTAAACATGTTTCTAAAGGAAAATTGTAGTTGGTAGACCTTTTTTTTTTTTTTTTTGTCCTCCAGATGTTTTTAAACACTTCAATGTTTTGTCATAGTGAAAAATCAAGATAAATTTTTATTGGTATGTGTCTTTCAGATTTACATTTGTGTCTGTGCTCTGTGAGCACTGTGGAATTTTAATTTACTTCTATCCACCCAGCTGGGTGCCTGACTTACAGCCATAGCTCAGAGAAGGGGTTGAAAGAAGTTAAGAGCAGAGAGCATATATAATACCTGTATCAGTAAACTACAATCTAGGGGTCCAGGTCACAGCTTTCCAGCCACGTCTGCCCGTGTTAAAACTTACCAATAGATGCAATGAGAAATTCTCCTCTGAAACAGACGCTTAATTGATTTTTGGCATGTGAATACCTAATGAAGAATTAGTTAGAGACATGTAAGACGTGGCTGGCCTGCAAAAGAACTAGAGAAAACTGGTATCTTTTCTGTTGAGAAGGAACTATAAAAGTTGAAAATCTACCTGAGATTTAATTTTTGTATGCCAAAGGTCTCCAGTTTTATGACAATAAAACATTCTTGTGACAAGAAAAGCAATAACATGGACATCAGTGATTGAGAAAGTTATTAACATTACAATAACCATGATATTAGATAAGCAACTAAGAAGTACTTTAAATATTTGTCTAAGACCTAAAGAAATTAAAAAAGCTAGTGGAAAATATGCTTAATAAGTTTTCCTGGGTGCCTGGAGGTACCTTCCTGTTGTGTGCCAGTGTTGCTGGTTTCATCAGGAGTAACAGCAAAATCCCTCCCACTGCATTTTGTTGAAGGTTTAGTTTTCCAGCAGGTAAAGGCAGAGCAGAAGGGCCTGCATGACAGAGTGAGTGAGGGCTAGAGCTTGTGAAAGACCTGCATGGGCCATTCTTTTGTATAGGGATGTGTGGGAGTCTGTGGATTAGGTGGCTCTTCGAAGAGCTCGGATTTGACTTAAAATTTGTCTTTTGTCACAGAAGCTGAGTTTTTCAAATATTTTTCTTCCTATGAAGGAATGAATTTGCTGAAAGGGAAGAATGTTGTAACTTGCTCCGTGATATTTTTGGCCTGTTCCAGTCCAGTAGATATTTTAGTCTTATACTTTAAAATAAGACTTATTAAATATTAAATTAACATTTTTTTGCAATTATTTTCTTGAAAGAAAAAAAAAAGTTGCTTTTTAAGGAAATACTTACATTTTCTTTGATATGGCTCAATTGGCTGTAGTTATTAAAGGGAAGTCAAACCAGATGCAGCTGTAGTCCTCATCTGCTTCCACTAAGGCTGACATGGACTTAATGTTGGAGTATAGCTTTGATGACAATTTGAATGGGAACTCAGAGACTGTATTTCAGGGTCTGAGGGCTTCAGTACTGATCAAGCCTTAAACTAGGTGGTTTTGTAATTTGAGATTCCAATTGTTCTCTAGAGCTGCATGAGACCAATAAAGTGTTGTAGATAAAATGAATTTAGCTGACAGATATGCAACATGTGCGATATATTTTTATTATTTCTTTACAAAGGTAAAGCCAAATGATGAAATCTTTATTCATTTGTGTCTCCTTCCTTATCCGGACTAACTCCCATTGGCTCTAGCCTGTCTCTGATTCATTAAAATCAGTGGAAATGTATCCCCATAAAGACTTCAGGATGCAATCCACTTTGTTTCAGCCTTGCAGGCCAGCATCACTCAGGCTGCCATCACAACACTGTCACAGAGGCATGGACACTGCATGAGCAACATGGCATTCTCGGAAGGATGCTTGCCCTATTTTGTCACTTCTCACTTCAACATTGTTGAACAAGTTCCTGTTTTAACAGTTTCAGTCACTGATTAATCCTGCAGCTATTATCTATATCAAGGTTTAAATAAATATTTTGTGCTTGTACTGTAATTTGTGTTGCTGCTGCTGCCCCACTGGGTCACGCTGACTGCCACACTGTCTGGTTCTGATGTCCTTTCTCATCCATGCTGATATAGTCAGGAACTCTGAATTTCACACACTTTTCCAGGTGAAGGTTTGGCTCATAAGAAGGTGAAATAATTTGTGGATGTATTTTGATTGGGGTTTCAGTCAGTTCAGTCTGTGTTTCATAGCAAGGGCTAAGAGTGTCTCATCAATCACAAGATGCAGAAGCAATGTTTGACATGAGGGTACCATTTATTCTTTGACATTCTCTTGCATCTTGCCATTTCTGAGGAAAATGTTTGCAGTGAGGTTCCCAGCAGAGTCAAATGCAAAACTTGGTACCTTGGAAGATTCAGTATTTTTAAATATTTAATATAACTTAGCATTTATATTTTTTGTAGCTTGGTATATTGTGATGATAGAGCTCTAGCTGCCTGTGTAGGAAAACTCACATTCTCACAGTTTGATGATTCAGTTGAACCTTTAACCCTTTCAAATTATTTTTGAAAACCTTTTTATCATCTCCTGTTATTCTGTAAAATTATTGGATGTAATGGAATTCTTGCTTGTTTTTACTGGTATAAGGCAAGAGTAGGATTTGAAATATGTTTGGTGATTTATTTATTTTTTTTTTAGTAAGACCAAATTACAATTTGACCACTTTCATTACAGATGATCAAACAGAACTGCAAACACAATTTTCAGATTAACATCCATTACAGCATAAAGTATTCAGTGGCAGCCTTTGCCAAGAGCTGTCCAAAACCTAATTATTCATCATTAAACTGCAGCCTGAAGACACAAAACCAGACCAGAGGTCTGCTGTATAACATTGCTGCACATGCACATAATAAAACAGAGGGTTGGATCCACAGGGGACTTGGGTCGCTGTTTCTGCTTCCTGCTCTTCACGCTACACGCCCAGCAGTTAAAATATATACTGTGTTCAGAGGGAAGGGCCTTGAAGCACTGCTGGATATCTGCTTCCCCTCCAGGTGACTGCCCTGGCTGCCAGGCTGCAGTCATGCTCCCTGCCTTGCTCTCCTTAACCCCAGCACTTAGGGTACTGTGTAAAGGCTGACAGCTATGGTGGGACAGATGGAAAACATTCCTGCAGGCCCTCCCTAATGCTTGAGGCTGAAGGGTTGAGAGGACCTTAGAGGGGCAAAGTTGATGCCAGTCCTTTCACAAGCTTGGGGCGTTACAAATTCTCTACTCTGGGATGTCATTGCTGCAGCCAGGCGCTGCAGGAATTCCTTGGTGGAAACTTGAGAGCCTGAAGGTTGGATGTGGGATGCACCACTTGGAGAAGGCATCCCTTTTCTGCTTTTGTGGTGCCCCTCTGGTTACAAACCCCCATCAGATAGCATGAAGGGCCAGGACAGACTAACAGTGGAGAGGGGACAAAGGAGGAGCACCAAGGCAGCAAGCCTGGGCTCATGCAGCAGGATGAGGCAGAACCAAGCAGTCTGTGCAGGATTCCCCACCCTGCTGTGAGATCTCAAAACCTGGAAGATATTGGTCCTCTTACGACCTGGTGTCATGTGATAATTGTATTTGGCATTTGAGATTCCAGAGTGCAGAAGTGAGCCACAACACGCCAAGGGCTGCTTCTGTTTGGGTGTTAGAGAATACTCCGGGTGGTGGAGGGAGCACATGGACAGACCAGGGTGACTCTGTGCACTGGTTTACATTTGGACATCTCTCCATGACAAAAGGTGTTCATAACTTACTGTCACACTTGTAAATACGGCTGAGCATCTGCAAACTCAACATGACAAAGTAGAGCTCAGAAAACAGCACTCTGAAAACCAGATCCCCATCAGTTCAAGCTTTCCACATAGTATTAAAAGTAATTATGCAGAAACTCATGCTTCTGTTACTTGACTTGACCAAAGACAGCTTCCCACTTCCCATTTATGCCTTCCACTTGCATATTTTACTGGAACTTATACCTTCTGATGAGAAACATGAAAATGTATTGGGCTGTTTTTCCTTTTAAGGATGGTATATGATGAACTGGAAATAGCATGGAAATTAAAACACTTAATGTCTCCATAAAATCACATTCAGTAAGCCTTTAAACTAATCACAGTTTGAAACTGTAATGCCTGCAGCTAAAACAATTGTGTTTAAAGCAACAAGGCAGACCCACAGTATAAACTTCTATCAAGATGTTGAGCCTGTACTTGTTTTCTGTTTGCTTTCTCTTCTCTTTCAAGCCTTAATCTTCAATAAAAGCCGTGGAATAGGGCCAAGTAACATGGAAAAGCCTAAGTGCTGCTGCAACAGTGAAATCCATGGCAGAAGGAAAAATCTCCTTGATAAACTGTTCAACTGCCTGTGCTAGATGGTGATGGTTCCTGCTGTTATTATGGGGGTTGTAGGTTGCAAAATTTCATGTCTCACTTTTTTTTCCCCTCCTGGCATTAAAGACTCAAATTCGACTGTTCCTTTCTTCTCTTGTCTTTTCTTTTTGGGTAGAACAGGCAAAAATATGAACTCTCTCTCACCTTTCTATATCCTCTGCTTTTTTTCTTTAGGGTATTGTATTGCCTTTATCAGAATTATCTCCTTTTCTTTAAATCTTAAAAGTTTGATTATTACAGCCCAACAAGATTCTTCAACGAATGGACCTGGAACTGGAGACCTATATGCCCTTTCCATTTTAAAAGTGTCAATATCTTCACAATACAAAATGGCTTTCAACTTTTCTTTCTTCCTTTTTTTTTTTTTTATTCAATAAAGTGATTTCAGTAAAAGTAAGCTCCAGAAATTTCTCCCACATTCTCTTCTGCCAAATATACATAGATAATTTATATGCCTGTCGGTTTTCAGCTAAATGCAGCCCCCTTGAAATGTTAGTAATTTGTTGCTTAGAAACTAAATCTGCAATAAAAAATGCATCTGAAATGCTGTTTTCTATGTTAGATGCTTTCACTAAAATTATTGTATGATGACAGAAGTCCTTATGCTCTGGAAATCATCATAAAAAATATAAGTGATACAGATACTCGACCTCATTCTCTTTCACCTCAAAATATTATTTATGGCAGGGCTGAATGCCTTATCTAATATTCCTTCTTTTAGGTCAAGACCTCTTTTTGGAGGGAGCTACTTCAGAACTGGAAAACCCTTGCTTTTCAGCTGTATCTCTCCCATTAACCAACAATTTTTCGAAAGTCTCACATCTTTTTCTTTGTCCATAGAAACTTGGATTGTCTCATCACCATCTTGTTCTGTTCTACACTAGTGGATCACACCTGGTGTCTCTTTCAGACTTGATTTTTGGAAACCCAGCTGAAAATTACTTGTGAGGGTCTGGATTTTAAAGGGAAGGCCCTCACCCTCGCTTGAACCTCCTATGTGTTGAGTGACTGATCTGTGTCTCTCCTTAGAACTAGTGACAGAACTGTCTTGTGGATCTCCCCAGGGCTAAATAAATTTGGCCCAGCTGGAATCAAATGCTACATCCTCAAAGCACTCTTCAGTGATACATATTTATTGGGACTGGTGGTGTAGTACTCCCTCATGATAAAACTATCGTTCACTTCTTGCTAGGGTTGCATCCAAGAGGGGAGTGGAGAATTAAACACACAATTCTTGCTAGCAGCAATAAAACATGGCAGACTAGGAGCAAGCAGGCTCAAGATGAAAATCTAGGGGCTTGCTTTCTTACTGAATACTAGGTTTTGGTCTGTTTCATAGAGATTGGCTCATATTTCTGTCTCTCTCTGGATATGGTCAAGGGTAGAATATGAAGAACTATGTGATTCAAATCTCAAAATCATTATTACCTTCTGGTTTAAAAGGCAAGCCTTATTTTTTGTTATTAACAATGCTAGATCTGCTTTCCCCCTTTTTAACCATAAACTCACCAAACTGAAGACAAAATCAAGCTAAACAAAATAGCATACATATTTATTGATCATCTGAATTGAGCATGAATTGGTGCAATACATGTAAAGGTCTTTATTTAGGAGTGAAAACATTTTTCTGAAAGTTATTTTTCCTGCTTTCCAGTACTTTTTAAGGAAGTTGACATTTCTTTTTTTCCCTTTTTCCCTTTTATTTTTTTTTCCTGAAGGTGAAGAGAGCTTTGGCTTAATTACATTGAGCCAATTAAATTTTGAGGTGAACCAGAGTCATTCCAGCAATGCTGAAGAGTTTGCATCCATCAGAAAGCTGAAGTGTGGCCTGGTTAGAAACTGTCCACGCAGAGGTAATGAAATCAAGTCTGGTACATGGCAATAGCTGTCATTTTTACCTTGCATGGTAGTCTGAAATGTATCCACATGCATAAGTTGCATTGCTTTAATCACACTGATACAAGTAAAATGATACAGTAGCTTCTATTTTTTCTCCTCTAATATGACTATTTCAAACTATTTAATATGACTATTTCAAACCAAAGTGTAATATTGCAGTGAAGGGAAAAAGAACTAGTTGTGGGTGAACAGTCTTTAAACTGGTATTATTGCATCTGGAAAGACAGTTGTACTAGGTGCCTTGTATATAGTTCTCCTTTTTGGGGGGGTGTAAGTCCACAGTCAGTAAGTCTTCTTGGGAAGAAGAATTTAAAAAGTTAGCTAGTCTACCTTTTTGTGATCAGCTCTTCACTGCTGTCTCCCCAGCTGACAAATGGTTACTGGCTGTGTGAGTGTTCCTAGTTTGTTCCAAAGCCAATAAACTTGGTTAGATTAGATCTCCATCATAAGAGCTTGGTAAATTAGCCCATGCTGGGCCCAGGACTTTTACATCTGGCCTGTGTCCAGGTCCACAACTGCCTTGTTAAAAGCTGAGCTTGAATGGCCCTGCATTCCAGGCACTTCTGTGACTGGTGTGCACACATCTCGCAATGGGTTTACCAATTGGACAACACTCATTTTTGTATTTAATCACCTAGAAAGCTTTTCCTGCTAGGGTTCTTGCTGAGTATGCATGTTTCCATATCTTTCTCAGTTTTTATTTTATTTTTTGGATTGTCTATAAAAGATTGACCTTCCACTCTCCTAAACATTCTTGCCAACAGATATAAAGCACATGTATTGGCATAAGAACTACTGTATATGGAATGAAAATTACTGGCAGTTCTTAAAACACATTCTGCACATGAAAGCCTAATTGTATGTTGGACAGTGGCGATTGTAAAAAAGTAATCTTGAATACTTGTGGTTTAAATCAATGACCTTTACTTCTGTGAGTGGTTGCATTGATACCGAGGATGTCGAGTGCTAAGCCAAGGTGAAACTATATTCTGTGAAAACAAAGACCCGTGCCAATACTCCCTGCCAACAAACAGCATGCTCTAAGTGAGGGTGAATGAGGAGATTGGCGAGGGGATTTGCAGGTTAAGGTGCAAGGTAAGACCTTGCTCGTGTGACTAAGGGGTGATTCCTACAACCTTGGATAAATAGTTTACTAAGATAAATTTGATTCATCTTGAGGAATCGCCTTGATATCCAGAATATCTGAAAACTTCTCCATCCAACTTCCACAAGCTGGAAATGTTTTTAGGATGCAAATGTTAGAAACAGGGCCAAATTCAGTTTCCAAGATTTTGCTGACGTAGCCATTGGTCTAAACAGAGTTTCCTTGGGGTTTTTGTAATGCTACAAGGAACAGAACTGGTCCCTGAGATATTAAGTGTTAAATGAAGAGCCTTTGTCCTTCCTATTTTGGCATAAATTCACATTAGCTGCCCTGTAAACATTTTCTGTCTGGCTACTCTTGGTCACACTGCATCAAGAGCACCCTGAAAGGGAGACCTAGTCAGGGTGGTGTAGGCAGTGTGCAGGCAATGTGCACTAAATACCTGTTGTACTCACTTTATCTCTGCAGAGAAATCTTTATGCAAACACAAATGAGGAGTTAATTTAATCTAAATAATTATTTTAGATATGACCACATGTGGGAAGAGGATCAGACTAACATTGTTTTGCAGATGAGTGTTGTTTTTCCTGCCTTGTGTCCAGAAAACAGAGTAACCAACCCAGTGCAATAAAGCCTGGCTCACTCCTGTTGTTTTTTGTGTTCCCTAGTACTAATGAGAGTTTGCTTGCTGGTGTTAAACAGAGAGAGATAGAGAGATTGAGAGATAGGTCTGAAAACTGAAGTCACAGGTTTTTCTCCTGCCTGAACACAGGCATTCCCAACTCATCCTATACAGCTTCAAGAAAGAAACTAGGGAGAGGAGGAAGTGCTACTCCTAGAATACCTGTGTGCCCCCTTCACTATTCATGCCCCTGCTGAGAGCAGAAGCCAGCCTGGTAATTAGCAGCAGCACACTGTGGGGTTTGCAATGCTGATCTCTGTCTCTCCAGAGCAGGACTGGCACCACCCTTTGCTTTGCACCTGTATACAATGGCAATCACAAGGGGCAGCATCTTATTCTTCCTAACAAGACACCTCAGCATTGCCACCAGCAAAGCCCAGGCAAGGGAATGGATAGCCTAGGTAATTCTTGGGCTGAATTTATACACACAGAGCAATAGAGTATGCACCTCATGGACAAAAACCACAGTGCTTTCTAAAGTGAGAATGAAGGGGGAACTCTGCAGGCAACAATGTGTTTAGGCCAGATTGAGAGCTCAGGGCTCACTTGTGGTACATAGAAAGACCTCTTCACCATTAAATCACCTGTTTTCTGTTTTCATTTGCACCAGTGTAGCCCCTGACTACTGCAGATTTAAATCAGTAAGAGATGGCTCAAGGCCAAAATCAATTTTGTTTTAAAGTCTCTTCTACCAAAAATTTGGCCCTGGAACCTTGTACTTGGAATTGTACAAAGTTTTGTTTTATTACGATATGTTTCTCCCTCTGTCCCCAAATTGGTGACCGTTTATATGAATTTTGGCAGGAGACGAATGATCCTTCACACTCAGCCTGTAAATTACAGCTATGTTTGGTTTTACATAATGTACAATTTCAACGTTGTCTAACATTTTTTCATGTATTGCGGAAGACTTTCAGGTTTTATTAAACTGGCATATAGAAATTGATTTTCCAGCTGGATGCAGTCACTTGGCAAACTCTGCATACTCTAACTACATATGAGCTAAATTACACACTCTAATAGTGTGTTTGAATTATTTTATGGCAACATATAGTTGCAGGAGCATGTGGCAGTTTCCCAGCGCTTTGCCTAACTAAGGTTTTGCTCCTAGCTAAAGGAGCTGTTACAGAGACAGACATAAATATTGCAGTGAAAGAACAAGCAGGCTGTGCCTCTTGGTAGGAGAGACTATTGCCAATTTGCACTTGCTGAGAAGAGGTATTACTGTCTCCCCATGATATGAAGAAGTATTACTTAAGGCAAGTCTAAGTCTGCAAAATTACCACTTGAGTTAGAGGGCTTTATGGATATGAAGAAGAATAGAGCTAGACTGGGGCACTTTCAGTGTCAAGGGGATTTATTCGTCATACAAATAGATGATCCATGAGAGACAGAAGAATTCTGCAGTCTGTCCGACAACATTTCCATGACTGAATTCTGGAAAACCTGGACATACTGATTGGGTTTCCTCTTTGCTAAAATGAGTCAAGATGACATTGCTCACCTCTAATATGCTCGCTTCCCAATTTTGCCATTCTTGTTCTTTGAGAGAAAGCTTTAATCCCCCCATAGCCTGATGTTTGCTTTACTCTTTGTCACAGATCAGAGCGTAGACAATAATCTCAAACAAGCTACCCAAAATTGAGGACTGGGGAGTGAGCTGTGCTTAATGTTTTCTCACTGAAGACAGACAGATGACGTCAGTTCACATGAACCCCCAAGAACGAGGCCAGAGAGTTTTGAATTTGAAAATATATTTGATGCCATCTGCATGCTAGAAAGCTTGGCCTGTCATGGGGTATAGCCCCTAGGGTTTGGGATATTTTTTATGATGCTCACATTTACCAGAAATCTTCAAATATCTCTGTCCAGAAGGTTATACTACTCCTACTCCAAGGTAGTGTCCAACTACAGTGACAGCCATCTCTGTCTCATTAAGGCAGTATTCTTGCTCATAGGGTGCAGTGGTGGAGAGGAGATGCAGATGTCCATACTCTGCTGGAGTCACCTCCTCGGGCCATGCAGGCTGATGCAGGAATCACAGCGGCAGTGGTGGCGTTGAGATTTGTTGTGGAAACGCTTCCCTCTGCATCAGAAACAATGTCTCATTCTCAGCCTCTCTGTAAAATGGAATTTCTAGGTTTGAGCCTCTTCTGTGCTGAGATGCTGCAAGAGTTTTAAGTCAGGCTGCAAACCCTGTAATGCATGTCCTGCTCTCCTGGTAGCAGAAAGGTGGAGAAAAGGAGAGCGGTACTGGAATGTTGTCACCAATAATCTTTTAATTCACCAGATATTTGAATATTACTGGAGAGTAATGTTTCCTTATTTCCTGAGGGGATGGAATTAGCAATAAATTCTGCCACAACCTCGGAGATTTCTGATTTTGTAGCCACTGCTCCTCTTACAGTGCTTCACGTGTCAATTGTGCTATCTATTTACCACATGGATAAACACATAGCAAGCATTATATCACTTTATTAGGCCACTAATATTTGAAAGCTTTGTCTTATGACATAGTATAAACAATAAATCATATGCTCATTGCAGTTATTCTTTATGTCAAGTCTTATTTCTACATCCCAGGCAGAATAAAGTGTTCGGTACAGCTTTCTTGTTATGTCTTTCTGCCTCCTCTGTTGTTATTAGTAGATGGTGTGCCTGATTATTCTGCCAGGGAAGGCAATGTGGGATAAATTGTGGGCTCAGATGAGGGAATCGGAAATAAATGCCTCAGTTCTTACACAGTCCTTGTGGCTGTGATTTCATTTGGGAGAGCTGGGTGCACTAAAGGCCAGATAGCTAAAGTTCAGACAACACACAAAACTGTTTAGCTTTAGAGTGCTATTTCAATATTTCCTATTGAAAAGGGCACTCTAGATGACAGGGAATTGAGGTTGTGTGTAGAATTTAGGAGGTGTAAATGCAGTCCGAGGTGTCACACTGGTAAGAGGTCTTCATCAAAGGTTTGTTGTATGAGGTGACCTGTTGAGCAATTTCTTAAGCTGACAGCATTCCATACAATTCCAGACTATGTATTTCTGGTAAAATTGTTAGGAAGAACAACAGATACGTATTTTAATGAAGAATTATTAATTTTGTCACAAAACAAAGAAGTATTTTATGTCATCTTGACCACAGCCATCTGCTGTGCAGCATCTATGCTTGCTGCCCATTAAAGCTTTCACCTTTGTTTCCTGGTGCCAGGAAAGACCATGGAAGCTTTCTTAGCTGCAGCATATTGTTTGTTGGCATTAGTTTTAATCTTTTAGAAGTATCAAGCAGGCTTACTTTCCCTTTCTTCTCTCCTGCTGGATTAGAAACAGGGGTGGGGAGGTGAGGGACAGAAGAGAAACACAGAGATATCAGCTGCAGGGTTCTAGAATGCCTTCAGCCTGTTCTTTCACCTACAGTAGGTTTAATCCAGGCTGTGGAGAGAACAGCTCTTGCCTGCCCTGGCTATCCAGGGCTTTCTGCATGACATTCTTGAAGAGTCACTTCAGCCAAGCATTATAACAAAAGCAGCATTGACTTTGTCAGACAGTTCCTTGAGATAAAATCCCCCTGACTGAGATTTCTTACCATAGTCATGGTCAAGCATACAAAACTTTCATAAACAAGATTCACTGAAAGCCTTGAATGCCTGACCTTTCTGTTCTGAAGACTCTGCTGGGGAGCAACCATACCACATTGCATATTTCCCAAGACCTTTCTTGATTGCTATCACTTCTCTCAGCTGATTTTCCAGTGGGTAGCTTTAACCACAGAGGATTATAACTATTTCTGTGGATCTGAAGGCATGTTTCATAACAGCAAGTGGATACCAGGGATCCCAGAATCTTTCCTGATGGAGATTGACTCAACTTTGCAGGTCTTTCAGGAGGCAATCAGCTTATCTTGTTGTCCAAAGCCACAGCATCCTAAAAAAAAACTCAACCAAAATAACCAACCCACCATGGTATACTCTGAATGTCACAGAGCATAAATCTATGTCAAAGTCTTTCCCTTGACATATACTTTTCCTGCTCAAGTCCCTTGTTTGTCACATCTTGCAATAAGGTTGCTCAGTAATCAAACTGTTTCCAGTATGATTATGTGAATAAATGCATGAACTGAGCTACCTGGTTGATAGTAAAGTTATTCTGACTAATCACAACCTCATCTCCCTCTAGTCTTTCTCTAGTTCTGGAGTGAAGAAATAAAAAGGGAGAAAGGCTCTGTTACTGTCTTGAACTAACCTGAGGCTGCTCACAAGACAAGATTTGGCCTACTATGCATCAAGACTGTAAAAGGTAAAAGTTTGTGAGAGTCTTTATGTTGCTTTTTTATTTTATGTCTGAGTGGAGCACCTGCAGGGAGAAGGAAGAGGAAGGCTTCTCTTCAGAGCAGTATCTCCTGTCTGAGTCTAAATCTGGGATTGTCTATCTAGTCTTGCAACTTCAAAGAAAACAAATGCCACACTATCTAGTATGTAGATCTTCTTAGGGCCTTAGCATATTTGTTCCCTAATTCAGGCCTCTCTTCTTTTTGCAAATCACTCAGAAAGACATCCTGTTTTCCACAGATTTTTGCCAGACCATTTGGGGGAATTCAATTTCAACCTCTGCTTTGTTAGCAGACTACCCACTCCATCTGTTAGTTGTTTGGTGTTTGTGAGGAGTGGTTTGTGGCCTAAATTGCATAAAGTCTTGTTCTTAGTGGAAATCAATCACACAGCTACACTCTTTTGCTCTTTAAAAAATAATCCAGCACAGTATTTTTTCTTCTAATCCAGCTGATTGGTTGCCTGAAATTTTTGGAGAAGAAAATAATAACCAATGAATAGAGAAAAATCATTAGCAAATAAATGCACTTGTTTTCTAAACAAAGTCAAACATTCAAACAATTTTTACCATGAGGAGGAGGGAACATGTAGTATGGGTAACTAGCGTCCATAAACCCATCAGGATGACCTGCCTTTCCTGAAGTCAGTAAGATATTTAGTATTCATTTCCATAAGGTAATTGCTGTATTCCACTCCTTTTGTATTACTCGGAAACTGTGTGCTCAAAATCCCAAAGAGCTGTGGTGGGGGTTTTGTGCAAAGGAGAAGCTCTTGAGTGAGGATCCCTGTAAATAAGAGCGGAAGTTTGGTTGTGGTTACAAGCATGTGAGTAATTTGGGTGTGAGGCACAGTAGGTTTAAGGGTGTGAGGCTCACTGGAAGAAGAGAATAAAAAGAAAGTTTAAAGGCCATGCCAGCGTGCTAAAATGTGTTTACTAGAAGGTGGCTTAAGCCGTTGTCATCTTCCATAAATGCAGACATGTTATGGGCCGTGGGGATGATAGGCTGAGCAATGAGCACGGGGTGTTGTGAAGGGCCACATCTGTCTGGTTTCACAGTTGCTCCTAATCCAAGCATTGAATCCCCCTCTTCCCTTCACTGCCCTCTGTCAAGGTGCCCTGTGCCTCCCACATGCTGCAGGGAGATGCTGACAATGTGGTATAGATCAGACGACGAGTCGGGAAGGGAAAAATTCGACATTGACTAATGCCCGATTAAATCATATGTTTGGGATCTCCTGGGTCACGAACTGTGAGAACTTTCCATGAAAATTATGAGCCATAACTCAAGCAGGCAGCTCTGGGACAGTTGCGCAGCTGCACGAGGCATGCGAGTTACCCTTCTGCACTCCGGGATGATTTAAAAAAAAAAATAAAAAAATTATTTTTTATTTTAATTCTTTTCCCGGTAACCCCGTCCGTGAGCCTCAGGTGAGGCGGGAGCGCTCAGTGCCTCGGGCGGCCCCGAGGGGGCGCTGGTGGCACGGCCCGCGCCGCCCGGGCTCCATGGCGCGGATCCCGCCCGGGATCGCT